>NW_022992184.1:0-2500 GCF_902827175.1 Gymnodraco acuticeps
CCCCCCCCCCCCCCCCCCCCCCCCCCCCCCCCCCCCCCCCCCCCCCTGAACACAGAGAGACTCACATTAAAACCGTGACAGTGTGTGCTCCTTTTACTGCTCTCACTGATTCCATACTGCCTGATTAAGTGTTTATCAGAAAAACTGAGGTTTTTCTTCATTATTGGTGAAGTCCCCTGGAAAGAGGGTAGCCCAAAATGCGACATGCAAGAGTGTCTTTCACGCAGGAAAACACAGAAACTCCCTCCTGGCGCAGTGTTAGTTTTGTAGATGTGCTGCAGCCTCACATGAGCAATAGACAAGAATGATTGTTCTCTCTCATCAGAGATTCTGAGGCCATTTATTTTTCCATTTGTGCAGCCTATCAATAAGCCTCTAAGCCGGGTTTCAAAAACTAATAACATCAATGACTTTAAAAGGGGAAACAAATATCAAAGGAAGGCAGGGTATTAGCAGGGGGAGATGGGGGTGAATATTGAGATTTGAGTTTGTAGACGGTCCGATTTGTTGTGTCCCATGCCGTCCTCATTATTACCCCCCCGTCACATGCAAACACACTATTTCTGTGACTGACATCCCTCTCTGCCTTGTCTCTCTCTCTTTCTCTCTGGCCTTTTTTGTCACTCTGCCCTCCCTTTTTCATCTCCCTCTTTTTCTCTGTGTATCTCCTTTCTTCTCCTTCTGTCCTCTGCCACCCCCTCCCCTGCACCCCACCTGCCCCCCGTCCTTTGGTTTTGAAGCCAAGTAAAGGAGTCGCCTTCTGAAGCAACGGAGAAATAATTTGTGTCTCCGAGAACAAAGGGAAATCTTCACTGCGAGAGTAATGGAATGGATTTTTCTGATGTGGATGAAAACTGTCTTCATTATAGAATCTCATTTTGAAAAAAACTAAATACTGAAGAAAGAGAAAAATAATAAGGGTGTAATATGACAGAGGAAATGTGTCCCACTCTTAGGACCGTGATTTTAAGATTTAAAGACATTTTACAAAACTGCATTAGTGTGCCCTAGTGTGCATTAACTATTTATCAGCTGCTTATTATTTATAACTGTCTTTGTCATTGTTTTTGTATCACAATGCAACTGCAGTTCCAGGACCAAAATACTGTTTTAAAATGCCATGTACAATTCTTTATCGTCCCATATTGACCGGACATTCCTCAAAGCCCTCGACAGACCTCCATGCTCACTTATTGAGCCGTTATCAATGAGCTGCTTTTGTCTCGGCTCAAGAGACTGGGGACGTATTAGCAGGACATTTATTGTGCTGGAAAAGAGGGAATAAGGAAGCCAAAGATGCTGTGGATCCTTCTCTGAATGCTTACTCGTTCCTCTCTGCAACAAATATATTTTATGACTTGATGTATACATTTCTGCTCGCTCCTTGTCTCATGAAGTAGTTACCGGAGATTATCCACTTGATGGAACCTATCAGAGCTTCATAATATAGCCAGTGTTGTTTTTTTCTGCACTCAACAATATTTTCCAAGAAAACCAAAGCTCCATCTCTGAATGGAAATAAATGTTACAATAGAAATGTCTCAGCTTTTTTAAAGTGTGCCTCCATTACTTGAAAATCGCTTGTTGACTCTTCTGTATTTTTTAAAGAGTGCCATTATCATTGTCACAAATATTTGAGAAATTACATTTGCAATTATTTTCAAAAAAAGTGAAGAAGTGCACTTGTGATACATTTAATGACCCCTTTCAGTTTATTATTTGTTGGCTTTCTGTAAGCTGCAGCGAATCTACGAATATTTTTAGCGATAATGGCTGAATTGTTTTTCACTGAATAGATGGAAAGTAAAACAAATGTTTCTTATATTGACTGATGAAAGTGAAAGTGATTTAATCAGCAGTCCGTCTATTCCTCACCACACAACCTCGCACAAAACATTGTTCCTATTGCTGAAATGTAAGCAAACAAATACATATTCTCACATCCAGACATTGAGGCGCATTCACATGCAATTGGAGTCGTGCTTTCTGTTCCCCTGACCTGCAAGTCTGATATTCAGTCTCCTTTTAGCTCTATTGTTTCCATCAACTCCTGAGAGAAATGGCTTTTGTTCACCTGCTAGTTGGTAACTCTGTCTGCTGTCGGCAGGTGCTAAAGCATACTGTGTTTAATCAGAGTTTTTTTAGCTTAAATGAATTTGTTCTATACAGTATTTAAAGTTTGGAGCCAGGTGTGCTGTTTGCCTCTGCTTTCCGAGTTTATGCTAAGCTAAGCTAAACACCTCACGGTTGCTTTTTGCACAGACATGAGAGTGGCATTGATCTTTTCAACTCTCAGAGAGAAAGCGTTGAAATAAATGTCCCATGATTTCAAACTACTCTTTTTAACAATGTTTTAATAACATACACATGTTTTGATATTTCAGAAGTGAAATTGTGAATGATAAATATAATGCACGTTTTGAAAGTGAATTTTGTATGCTAAACATACACAGTATATAAAGAGATGCTTGATTTAATTTGCACTAAAAAAGTCATTGGA
>NW_022992184.1:7500-59687 GCF_902827175.1 Gymnodraco acuticeps
CGGTTATTGTATGAACTGAAATGTATGTTTTAAAGGCTATACAGGGTGCTCAAGCAGGAATGAAAAACGGACTGAAACCATTTGTTTACCTTTTAACAATCCTGTTTTCTTGAAACAAATGAAAATGACCGATACATACACAGAAACAGATACATACACAGAAACATGAGTTTATCAATATTGGCCAGGGATCAGTGCTGTTCGAAACAGGAAGATGAAAAGCAGGCGAGAGATTGCTGATGAGCTCTGAAGACGGTTCAGGTTGGCTTCCCTTATGAGAGAACAGAAATATACAGCCTCCTAAATATATACATCAGAGGACAGATGATGTTTTCTTTTTATGCGTACTGTTCCACTAACCCTTTTCAAAGAGAGGGATGCCCGCACAGTTTTCTCTCTGTAGATATTTGATTACTAAAATGATTAATAAGCAGTCTGCCTTCAGTGACTCACAATATTCTGTTTGTTTTTCTTGTGTATTTGGATCCCCAATAGAGGCTGAATCACACTAGCTATTCTTCCCGGGAATTGTATATAAATATACATAGTGACAAAACAAATGACATAATGACAATACAACACAACAGCTACATTCATATCAGGTGTGAAAGCAATTGCCTGTGTTACAGTAGCAGTTTACGTGATTGCATTTCTGCTATTCCCTAAACAAATCTATATTTTATGTTGGGAAATATTATTCAGGTTATCCATAGGAAAACCATGTTCATAGTGTTGTGCTTTGAGAAAACTTGTCCCGATTTGCGTAACATCTCCAACAGCTTGTGATTTGCAGATGCCTCTGCTCCTCTGCTGTGCTGTGCTTTTCTTTTTCTGTGCTTTGGAAAAATCCTTAAATGAAAGATAGCTGTGATCGAGTAAAAGTAAATGCTCCATATATGCTATAAGCAGTTCAGTGTCCTGACCTCAGACTCTGCTAGAAACCCATGAAAATGATTACCTTTTGCTAAATTAAAGATTTGACTTTGTGTAAACGTAACATTCTTTCAAATAGTTCTGAACAGGTTTCTATTCAGGACTTCTCCAATGCCATGAAAATAAGCTCTTCAGCCTTGTCTTGACACTAGTAGTGAAAGTGAAATGTTGTGCTAGAACAGGAACGTCCTGATGTGTGTCAACTTGCACAGTAGCATACTCTCTGAAACGGCATTACTGCGCAGAGTGCTCAAAGCTCTCTTTATAGAACCCTTCAGAACTGACTTGATGTTTTTTAGTCGGCGCAGACTTGTGATGTTATCAGTCAGGAAGTATTGAGGCTGATTGGAGGAGCTGGAATGTCAGGTTTCTTGGACATCCTTTTTTTCTGAGTAGCTAGTGATCATGCTCACTCTGCTTTATTGTGTGTTTTAGACCTCCTGTCGCACTTTTTAAACACAATCTAACCCGCTGACAAGCCCCTTCTTAAACACAACTTCATCCACGCTGGAACAGACGCATGCAGAGGCTTGGATTGTAATCGCATTTTGCAGAATTATGAAGCCTTAAATAAAGTTATAAAGCCACACACTTTTTAGTCTGATGAAGTATTTGTTTCAATTAATAGGGATTAACGTTTCTCCTAACTGCCTCTCTCTTTATGAAATACAATGTCCAAATGTAATAATAATCAATAAATATAGGGAAGAAATGAACAAAAGATGAATATACGTATATGCTTTTATTGAATAACTCCACAAATAAAATACATTATGTTGAGTTTCTTTTATAACTTCAACAGAAGATATTGTCTTTTATCCTGCATTTGTTTACATGGTGCTTGTTGTTTTCTTTCGATGTGATCATTTCTGTTTGGGGCTTTTCTTGGACTGGCAAAGTCTCCAGGTGTTTGCGCTGATTTGAAACACCTGTTTAGTCAGTAAAGATTTAGTTTGCAGAAACGTTAAGTTAAAGTATCTAATTGAATTGTGTAATGAGTTTTCAGCTTTGCCATTCTCCTTTTTTAGATGTGAGCCAGCTCCTCACAAGAATAGGTTTTCACTCTGCCATTGTAAACAAAATGGTGATTAATAAAGTCAAACTGCTTGACTTGTTTTGTGCGCAAAAGAGCTCAGAGAGAGCATTGTTTTCTCCCAGGGTCGTAAAAACGCATTGACTCCTTCGGCTATTACTCCAACCCTGAGAAATCAGTGCATAGAATTTGTACCTTTTCTCATCGTGCAGAATATTATTGTCAAATTGATAGCCTTAGATTTCTCTACCTTGTTTTTTGACACCAATCTGAATACAGTAATAATAATAATAATAATAATTTCAATTTATATAGCGCCTTTCACGAAACCCAAGGACGCTTTACAATGGGAAGTAACAAAACAAAAAGTAATAATAATCATACAGATACATAGGCTGAAGAAAACAAAACAGGAAGAGGTTGCTGAGTACTTACTGAATACACTCAAAATGCAAACGATACTAAGTCAGTCTGTATTTACATGCACGTTATAAACCATGCCACAGTAATTCATAAGATTGACATGTAATCCACGTTAATCGGGTTACTACTAGCTTAATTCGACTAACATTAGCCTGGGTGTTTACATGACATTTGAGATAATTGCAGTATCACCTAATCTGTGTAAAATGATAATGGAAGGAGGCAAAGTAGGAGCAATTACCTATTGCCCTACATTTGAATGTATGAATAAGCAACACCAAGACAAAATGCTGAAAATGTACTCTAGAAGGGCTAATGACAAATAAGGTCGCAGTGAAGAAAAGCTTTCCATTTTCTGTTTAAGGGCTCATCAACAACAGTGCCATTCTGTTGGAGGAACTATTTGGGATTTGAGAGTCTGTCTGCTGTTAGTGAGGAGAGTCTCTGAATGGCTGCCCTGGGCTTTGAGCAGAACAAGGCACCGAGTGAGCTGAAGCAAGCCGCTCTGGAAAAACAGCAACACTCTGTTATTCAGCCCTTGGCCTGTGCTCCAGAACATTGTGTATACATCTGTAATCTTACCTACCCCCTGGGCTCACTGAGACCCCCCCTCTCTTTCTACCATCACCACCATGTTCTCTCTCTCCCTCTCATTTGCTCTCAGCCGTCATGTCTATACTCTTTCTCTCCCGCTCGCTCCGTCTCTCTTATCAACGCGTCATTCCCTTTTTTCTCTTACACAAAGATATAGTCAAGCAAATACACCCTCGCACTTTCTCACATCGACACCCATACACAAACACACCAAGGGCCTTGAAGATACACCCATGTGTGAAGATCACAGTCTTAATGTGTCAGAGCCACTACAGCCTGCTCAATTTTCTATTTATTCAAATGCAACGATGTAAAGAAAAGTCAAATCCAGTTTGGGGGTCATCTGCGGCTTCGCCTTTTTTGGCTCTGTGAGACTGGCCCTGATATTTCATATGTATTTATATATCTGTGTGTGTGTTTCAACATATTTTTTAGCTGAAATTGAACTGGAGCTGCGAGTGTTTAAATATACATGAAGCAGAAGGCTACATGAATGCGATCCTGTCCTGGATGGTGAGCAGTTATGAGCTGTGTCATGTGTCGTCGCTTTCGACTTCTCTGTGCAGGGCTTTCATCATCCTCTGCCTCTGTCACTGAAACATTCCCCTCCCTGCTCCCGGCTCCACTTCACACACCGTAATAAGGCATTCATACTCCCTCGCTGTTGCCCTGGCTGCTCTGCCGCACTACTACATGTAAAAGCCTACTGTCGTGTCAGCAAACATGTGCAACTCTTTTTTGTGCATTGATGTTATTTGCCCCATAGATACATTTAAATAAAAACGCATTTAGGCATTTTCTTCTTTTCTTCTTTGTCTTTTTTCTGATACTTTTCTGATGCAACAAGGATATATTGTACATTGACGGGTTGTGATAATCCATGTGATGTATTGTCATCATCTGCTGGTTAATATGTACTGCTGTTTCCTTGGGGATTTCATGTGGCTGTCATGCTCGGGGTGGAAAGATATCGTGAGATCGTGCTGCACTTTAATAAGTCTTCATTGTTTTCATTGCGTTGCCAATCAATCATCATTTGACGCAATTACCGCCGCATTTCGTTATTTCAGCGTACACCAAGTGTACCGTTAACTATTTTTCTGCTTTTAGGGTCTGTATGTTTATTCCTAATGTGAGCCATTATAAAACACATCTTTTAAGCTCCCACAGAGTTCAAAACAACAGGGATGTGTTTCCTCTCGCGCCTTTTCCTTTTCTCAGACAGCCACAGCTTTCACAATTGAATTTGAATGCCATGCTTTTAGCGCCAGGGTTGTTTGATTATCGACAGACAGGGAGCTGTGTTGGATTCCATTCCTTTCATCATGCTTTAACCAGTGTGAGCTGGCTCCCCTGTCGTATTTTATAAAAGGTGGTTTTAGTGCCTCTCCTTTATGCAGATGATTTTGGCTCCCCAGTCTAGTCTTGAAGAGGGGGATATTGGTTTTGACAAGAGAGCTAACCCCGCTACCTTCGCTCTCACCGTGCTGTCTTCCTGACTGCTCTACCAAGCTGGATATTCTGGGCCATATGCTAATGCGAATTACTCTTAGTGAAAGGGAAGATGCCGGATGCATCTACAGGTGTTTTCGAAATGAGGCTCAGTGACAGGAATATTACACCAGGCTGGGAACCTCATTGACCCTTCGCACTCCCACATGGATGAGAGTGGCTTTATATACAGCCACTGAGCCATATATGCTCTTTATATGCAGTAATACTCCCAGTTAATACCCACATCAGATGACAGGGGTCCACATGGGCAAAGCATTCATTCACATATACAGATTACAGGTTGGCACAGAGCCTTCATATGAGATCATGCGCTGTCATTTACAGGATTTCTTGCTTCCACTGATAAGTGTTCATGTTCATAAGTGTTTAACCACTTCCTCTCAATGTGTGCACGCATACTATGAAGGGCGTTCTCCTTTTAGATATAGCCTGTGGTAAGCTGCACTGCTCCTTAATGTTCCTACACAGGAAGCCGTGATGGGGAGATGTCATTTTAGTGAATAGGGATAATGAGCAATGTTAATGGAAATATTTCTGATCTTGGTTCTGCTCCGACAAAGCATCAGCAGGCATAAAGCCACATATGCAAACTCTTACAACAGTGCATGGAAATCTACTTCAGAGCTCTTTCCTACAATGACTGAAAGAGTTGATGCCAAAGTATGTATTTTTCCTGTTACCTGTGGTGCTTTTTTATCTGGATTGTTTTGGTGTGAGTTGTGGAGTGTTATATATCGGCCATAGAGATGTCTGCCTGCTCTCGAATATAATGGAACTAGCACACTTGTGGTGCTCAAAGCCCCAAACAAATAGATTTGAAAAACTCAAGAGCTATGTCTCTTTCAGTTTCATGTAGGAACTATTTTCTTTCTACCAAACTACACCTCACCCGTAGAAAGAAAACAGTTCCTACATCAATCTGCTCACAACAAAGTCTGTGGGTCATCTTGAGAAACCGGGCTGTGATTTTTTAAAATATCTTAAAAAACGTCACACCAAAACAATCTAGAATCACAAAAAGCACTACATGTAAGAGGAACATTATTTTCGGGTGACCTTTACCTTTGAGGATAAAAAAGTCACGGCAATAACACAGGAGGGAGATCGTATTTCTCTGTTGATGTCAAATCTTGAATTATAAAGTCACTATGAAAATCAAGTATTTCTCTTTCAGTCTCCCTCCATCCTGTTTCGCTAACTAAGTAGAGGGCTTTGCATGATTGCCTGGATGAGTGTTTCCCCTCAACGCTGCATTGCTATTGTCCACTTGTCCCTCCTTCATCTGTGTAATTGTATGCATGAAGTTTTCACAGTAAATCCCAGCTGTTGGCAGGTTGTCTGCTACTGCAGTGCTGGATATATTGGTAAGCCATTGGCTGGGGGCTGTTGGTTTTTCTTAAGCTGGCGTACATCATGAAAGATAACACAAGAGGAGCTAGGTAGGTCTTTCTTATTTTAATGCTCCTTTAGATTGGGGGAGAAAGCAGGTGGCATTTGTCTGTCCTCACCGGAATGGATAGAGTAGCTGTGTGGAATAAATGGAGACGCTTCTCTCTCTATCACACTCCATCAGCATTATTTACCAGACCTGCCAGTTGCTTTGTACAGCACCTCTCCCTGCCAAGTAGGCGACTGGCGTACGACCAGGGGCTAGTGACAACAGGCTACAGTGGAAAGCAAGGAGAGCTGTGTGGACGAGCCAAGTCTATTCATTCCCCTAGGCTGCTGAGTGAAGCACAGAACTCTATCTGCTCTCAGCAAGGAGAACATTGCACTCTTATCATACACTATGCTAGAAGTGATCATAAACCTGGCATATCTTTTGAATCAGAGTAGAAATCGCCACAGAGTGCAGTGTTGTCAAATTGATAGGTTTGTAATGGCTGTGAATAACCATATTTATTAACCCTAAGCTGAAGTTAAAAGGCTTTGGATAACCACGAGACTACGTGTATGCACTGTACTGAACTGGAGGTGAGTCACACGTGTCAGAGAGGCTGTAATAAATGAATGTTTCGTTTGTCACCCTCGGCCACGCTATCAGCAGCCCTCTTTACCGAACCTATGGAAACATCAGCAATCTGAGCTTGGAAACAGAAAAGTGATTTTTATTTTCCTCTGTGTGTCACAGATGGTGGGAAAGCCTTTGTAATGCTAATATAATATCACACTGTGTCGGCCTCGCTCTGCAGTTCGCTCTGCGTGCCAAGCAGCCTGGCTGTGGAGTGATTTAGCAGTAAGGAGCGAAAAAGACCTCCCTCGGTTTACACTGAAAGGCTGCGTGGTTGGCGGGTCCTGCCGCTTGGCCTGCTGCGACCGGGCCCGCCTTTACCTTATTGATTCTGCGGCTGTCCAGTGCTGTGTACCGTTAATTAACTCCATCTCCGAGTGTTTGTCACATTGGGTGTGCTTATTAGAAGGGATATTACTAAGCTTGGCATTCAAATCCGCAGAACAATTAAGTATATGATTTTCAGAAACCAAGTCAAGGGAGTTGTGAATAGGCCAGTTATTTTAGAAAAGAAGAAAGAAAAAAAACTGGAAACTGTAGTCTGACATAAAATGTGGTTTCTTTGTCCTTTAAAAAGCAGGTGTTTAGAATAAATGCGCCTCACTCTATAAAAATGTGCCTCTTACTACTACCAATGTTATGCCACCTCCCAACAAAAGAGCCAATGGCAGGCCACTTACTCCCGTGCTAACCAATGACTTTGTGCCCCCTACCGTGGCAGCGAGTCAGCTGCGGGAGAGGAGGAGACGGGGTCTTGATGTCTTTCTCTAGCTGCGCCACCACGTCATATAGTTGTCTATTCGATTTCGAGCCCTCATCTCTGGTATTTGAATCACAAGGGGGAGCGTTTCATATCCTTGCTGGGAGAAGAAGGGTGATCTTGTCTATCTGAAAGAGCATGCTGGATTAAGGGGGTTATTTCCCCAGAGGGGGGATATGAGAGTGAGTGTCACTCAGGCAGCACTCACTCTCACACTGCCTCTGCCTCTGCATGTTGCCAGGGAGCCCCAGCTTTGACTTCTCCCCCTCCTCCCCGTTCTCTCCCTCACCGTGTAATCCTTGGCTTTTTGCTTCCTATCCCTCTCCTCTACCTCTGTCTCGTACACAGCCTCTTCCTCATCGTCGCTACCATCTAGTTTTCTTTTGCCGGTTCAATGCCGCCCTACAGGGAATGGAGAATTGCGTTGTTTCGGAGAATGGTTGTTATTCCAATCACACCTCCGATTCAGCGAGGGTCCAGTAAAGTACAGAATAATTGGCAGGTTCCAGTAGCTACAGACTGCCATTCTATTCTAGTGTGTGTGCGCGTGTGTGTGTGTGTGTGTGTGTGTGTGTGTGTGTGTGTGTGTGTGTGTGTGTGTGTGTGTGTGTGTGTGTGTGTGTGTGTGTGTGTGTGTGTGTGTGTGTGTGTGTGTGTGTGTGTGTGTGTGTGTGTGTGTGTGTGTGTGTGTGTGTGTGTGGGGGGGGCTGCTGTAGGTGCAGCATTCAGAGGTCATTTCATTAATTACTAGCTCTTGTGTTGCGTGCGTGTTCTCACATTGTGTTTGTAAGTGTTTGTAGTGGCGACATGTGCGCGCTGACAAAAGAGCTTGCTGCTGATAAAAAAATGCAACAGCCAAAGGACAAATCACTGCTGATGTAAAAAAAATGAAACCCACATTTTCACAGTTTAGTTAAACCAGCCAATAACATATTGGGTCGTTGAAATTTGGCTGCAGTTTCTGTCTGTTAGTAATCTCGCTCAATATTTTGCCCACCTCTGCGTCTCAACTCACCATTAGTATTGATGCCTTTATTTTAAATGGGACGCTGTTTTTCAGACAGGGCAGTAATGGTGTGAGGGGGGCAGATGTTTGGTAAACACACACACTCCTAATTAACTGAGGGTCATCCTGGGTCAGAGGTCAGAGATCCTCTTTCTTTGGAGAGGGACTGACTGATAGGACTTCGGGGTTGACCACTGATACACATCAATGGAGCATGTAAGGTATCGGACCG
Organism: Gymnodraco acuticeps; assembly: GCF_902827175.1. Classification (NCBI taxonomy): domain Eukaryota; kingdom Metazoa; phylum Chordata; class Actinopteri; order Perciformes; family Bathydraconidae; genus Gymnodraco; species Gymnodraco acuticeps. The sequence continues at coordinate 16,008 of NW_022992184.1, forward strand.
GGGACAAGCGTCAGGGAAAATAAACCAGTGCAATCTGCTGGCAAACACATTGACCTGCAGACTTAATGGAACATGTCTCCCATAGTTGCACTGCTCTATTGATTAGCCATTGATGGCAGTTGTAGCACTGTTATTGAGTGGGATTTTGCTTTCTTCCATCTCTGCTGTAGGCAGATCTGTTCTTGCAGTAGTTGAATTAAAATAGAAACAGTATAGCTCTGTGTTCCGCGCTCTCTCTCTTAGCTGTGATTGGCTATCATGGAGGCTAGCACCATAGCGACCATCATCACTTCTTGTTCTGATGCCCTTTCCCTGTGATCCAGCATCACCTTTATGTGCTTCTCATTATGAAGGATTCTCACTTTAAGTTCTTACAAGAACAGACGTGGACGTCGCACACACAGTAGAGTCGACACACAATATCAAACTCCAGCACACAGAGACTGTACAAAAACGCACTCCTGCACTGGCCAATGCATTTCTCACTAACGCACAGGCAGGGACTCATGCTGCCACATGTTTATTATAGTGAGGGACACACACACACACACACACACACACACACACACACACACACACACACACCACACACACACACACACACACACACACACACACACTCTCACTTGTGAAGAACAGAAAGGCAGTGGCCCCAAAAATTGCATAAATGTCAATTATTCTGGAGTTTATGTGCGAGTAGAACAAAGTGGTGTAATAACAAATATTGATCACTTCAACCCATAATGCGTCTGACAGGCATTGTTGTGGCAGGAACAGAAATTGACAGAGTGATCCTGCATGCATGTAAACCTGCAGCACATTATGTCTCTGTATTAGCTCTGATCACTGCGGCGTAATGGCCCCCAACCCCTCAGCCTGATTTAGATTCAGCAAAGCAAACGAAGCGTTGCTTTAATAAATTCACCTGTTGGAAATATGATAATTGCATCTCTGATGGCTGACCTTTTTTCATTGTTGCAGTAAAGATGAGTTGATGCATGCAATGCAAATGTGTGTGTGTATGTGCGTGTGTGTGTGCGTGTTGTGGTGTGTGTGTGTGTGTGTGTGTGTGTGTGCGTGTGTGTGTGTGTGTGTGTGTGTGTGTGTGTGTGTGTGTGTGTGTGTGTGTGTGTGTGTGTGTGTGTGTGTGTGTGTGTGTGTGTGTGTGTGTGTGTGTGTGTGTGTGTGTGTGTGTGTGTGTGTGTGTGTGTGTGTGTGTGTGTGTGGAGTTTGAAGGGTTTGGTCATGATTGCTAGTTGTGGCTCTGGGTTTCTGCGTGGTGAATGCATCTTCTTTATTTATCAGCAGTTACTCATACATCAGCATGTTTTTAACTGTACTGAGTGGGAGCTCTGTGCACGTAATGAGTGTGTATGGGAATGTGTGAGAGCGTGTATGCAGAGCCTCATTAAATACGTAAATGGTTTTATAAGAATGACCCTTCAAGAGCAGCGGATGGACCAAACAAATGAGCAAATGACTGTAATGAGAAAGTTTATAGTGTGAAAACCAATGTCTCTGTGCTGTGAAGTACATATGCATGTTAAACCTACATGGCACTACCAGTTTCTGTGATCAGATAATGTATCTTGACATGCCTCACTTAGTTCTGTGTGCTCTGTGTGTTCTTGCGGGGATGTGGGGCTTGTTACAGTAACTTCAGGCTAGTCAAGATGTTGTTGTTTTTTGTCAGTGTCATCACTTTAACTTGGTTCTGGCATGGGCACGCTCATGTAAAGATGGCTGTACAGCAGGATATATCCATATGTTAGTGAGGGTGCCACTGCTTCTGTCTCATTAGCAGCAGTGCGAAGGCCTTGAGCTGCTTCCTGTGCTCCATTGGGACAGCTGATGAGGCCTGACTATGTGACCTTTAACAACCTAATCAACTTTTAACACCTCGCCTACTGCCTCCCTTCTTCCGTTCTTCTCACCGCCATTCACTGGCAGGATCCCACCCCCATTTAGACTCTGTTACTTTAGTTTTTTGGGTTTAAGCAGGAGCCTTGTTTTGACTGATCATCCGAACTGAATGAATGAAGCAGCTTTGTAAACACATGCAGCAGCAGCAGCAGCAGTCTCTGGTGGCATGCAGTGATGTATTGTAATGGGTTGTGTCTCCTCACTCTTCACCTCTCCTTTGTTTATTTCTCGCTCTTCTTTCTTCGCTGTTCAAAAGCTCAGGTTTTGCAATAGAGAAAGTTATTAGCTGTATAAAAGGTTAAACGTTATATATTGTGTAAAAAAAAATTCTACATTGTACACGGGAAATGTATTAAATATGTTTATTAAATGTTGTGTCTCCATGAATGTAAAGAAGAACATGTATCCGCCATTTTCTTCATCAGCAGCAGCCTTTACATGTATTTTCTTAAAATAACTTCAATCAATTTGTAATGAATGTTATCATGTGTAAAGGACACGGTAAAGGAAATAAATAAAAACATTTGTTAAATAATTAATAATCTACATATACAGACCTGAATCAGAGGATGAACATGTAATGGCTTTACTAAATTAAATTACAATAGCTGAAAGAATACCATGAACATGCCTGAAATGCACAATGAAAGAATAATAAGATCTAATGCAACAGTTGTGAAGACAAAGTAATAAACAGCTTGCTAAGTAAAGAAATGCAATGCCGTTCAGTAATAAGGTGTCCTTGATACTTTATTTTGTCCAGGGTGCGTGACTAGATTTGTCCTTCCTCCCAATGTTATGAAGAATGTGTTATCATTGGTATTTTAACAATATGTTGTTGCAAAGCAAAAGGTAGTTTAAAAAAGCTATTTGCTATGGAAGATTGAACTGTAGCTACTAGAGCTGTGTATAGGTAGCTGCACACAAGCCAGTGCTTCCTACAGGATGTTGATAGATTATGGTGGTTGTACCTGAAACCCTTAAGTGGGTTACAGGGGCCCGGCAGAATGTTTCATAAATGTTTAAGTTGAAGTAACTGTAGTAGATCTGTGAAGAGAAACGTTGTGCTGAAAACTATGTATTGTTAATGTTTTACCCCATAAACAATTCAATCATAAACAAATTTGCTGTCTGCAAACAATGTTACACAGATCTTTCTATCGCTCTTTATATTGTATGCACATATTGTACATGTGTGGCGGGGCTGTAATCCCAGGGCCAGAGCACTAAGCCACCTGGCCTTTACCTTTTTGTCATTTATTATTTTATTTCCTTTCCAATATATGAAGTGTTGCATTTCTGCCCTCTGCTGTAGTTCTAACCTAATGGGACCCAGGAATGAATACCCCAATTTGTTAGCAAAAATGTTACCTTAAAATCTTTACAAATTGATTACATTTACATTATCAATCGGAGAAAGGCCTTTTCCTGTTTTGTCTGGATTTCAATTTGCTTGGCGCCTAAAATAGCCTCACACACAATGAATGTTGGTACTTGAAGCTCTCCGTGCCACATGAACCAGAGACCCATTCATGCTGAAGGTTCCTTGTTGACCTTGTGAACAATAAAATAAATCTCACAAAGGTGCACATTTTTGTTTCCACATCTCTGTGAATGGATAAGCTTAGTTGTCATGGAAATGATTCAGTTGTTATTACGTGACTTAAATAGACGAAAGACACCGTTTAAGGTAATTGACTCAAGAAAATTACGAGAAACCAAAATGTTTGCTGTTATCACATGACCAAAATTAAACCCTTTAAGGCAAAGTAAATATTCACTCTGCAAATATTCTTCAGTCAGTTAATAAAGCTTGACTCCCGTATAACGGTGGTCAAATGTTTCTATTTAATTGAAAAATGTCAGGAAATGTAAGCCTAAAGTTCATCTCTGAAATCACATACTGAGCCAGGTAATAGTTCTGCAACAAGTGTCAGTCATCTGCTGTATCTGAGCAGAAAAGTGATCATAAAGAAATAAATACAAATGTACTTATATTACAGTCCACTAAGAAAAAGTCAGATTTTGACAAACATTCAGAGGCATGCCTCTTTAATCTGAAGCAGACGGAGACTTTTGTCCACATGTGGCTCTGGCTGTGCTGATAAAGATCCAGCTCTATAATCCTGATACACAGTAAATCTCTACCTATCAGATGCTTCCTTATTGGCGATGATTATCTCAAGCGGATACCGTATCTCTTTCATCACCGTGGCCATGTCAGCGATTTTAGGTGAGGCTGTTAGATCAAATACATGTACAGCGCCAAACAGCTGACATAGGGGACACACAGCGGCAGAAGCACATGTAGAAGACTCCATTACATTAAGATATACAGATACAGATGTTTCCCCTTGATGTGCCAGAGACTTACTTATTGAGCTATTTGTTCAGCTGCAGCACAGATATTACCTGGCAAGCAATCTTCATAAAAGAGTCCTCTTGACAGAGCTTTGTGTGGAGATGTGGTTAAAACATAAACACTGTTAGAAAAACAAACTGAAAACTTTTATATCTGTTATGGCCCTGACACACAACATCATTTAGGTCAGGTGCCACTGTGTTGTTGTCCATTTCAAATAAAACCAGTTCATCTTTCTAGAATGTGTTTATTTTGATAGCAAAAGGGGATTCAACAAATGTAGTTAGTTTGTCTTAATTAATTAATAAGCTAATTTGATTTTTAAAATATAAGAACTATTAACTGTTAGCTTAAATCAACTATAATTGTATATTCATATTAAATATAAGGACTGCATGTATTCACAAGTTCCTTGCAGGGATGAACCAATAGAGAGTAATTAACCGACTAAAGCTTAGTGTCATTAGGTCGTTGTTTTGGTTTCATGGCCGGAAGCGTTACCGTTTTGGTTCACTCTTACAGCAGAAAAGCTCTGATAAATGTATGATCTGCTCAGCAGACAGAAACAAATAGTGGAGCATTCATCATATTTAGAGCAGGAGTTGGTGGAGACCAAAATAGACATAAAAGAAGCGTGAATGACTGACAACAATATAATGCCAAATAAATGCGGTTTCTCCATGTCTGCTTTATGTGTAGTGATCAAGTTCACCACATCCATTTTGTTAGTCGATAATACGTCAGTCTTTTGCTTACAGCTTGTTGCACTTCCCCTAAGGTGCAAAGAAAACAGTTAATACAGGTTTGAGTTCTTGCTCAACGTGTGTCTGATTATTTCTTGTAATTCTGACGTGTGCTTCGCTACACAGTATATCGATACTGCAAAAACTCTTATTAATATTGCGCTATTGATTTCAGCTGACCAGCTCTCATTACAAACACTCACTTGTTATTGCAGGCACCAATATACGAGTGTCGGCTGTGGCCTCCCTGCGACACGTTCAAGTGAAACATTCAACAGACGTGAGGTGATTCAAAGTGTTTGATCTGTCGGCCATTGACAGGGCTGCTTCTTTGAAGGTGGTGAGCTGTGTCAGGGCCCTCAGAAGAGGAGCGCTCTGACATATTGGTGGTGAGCTGTTGACCTTCGACAGAACAATGCTCATGTTTGGGAGGTAGAAACAGAAAGACACAGAGTTACTGCTTCTCCTGCAAAATAAAAGGAACATACTGAGAAATAAACTGTACGCAACTCAGGCAACAGCATGGACTTAAGGAGAGATAGTCCACCAGTTTAAGAGGATGTGACAAACGTTTTATATTACATTAAGAATGAACAACTGCTTTTGGAATGACAAAACAGTACATGTACTTACCTTTGACTGAGAAACTACTTTTGTTGACATTTTATAGACGGAACCATGAATTTATTATTTGTGGGTGTAATTGGCAGATCAATTGATAATGAAAAGAATTATTAGTGGCATCTTTATTGGTTTTTCTTCGACAACAACACTGTCCTTCGGTCTTAGACGTGTAGCTTTTCCCAACATAGGAGAGGTCAAATTCAGATGTCAAACGGAGTCAGGTGAAATGTACTGGACATGAAAGAGTGTGTGCTCAGACTTGAACTACTGTTTATAGATTTTAGAACATTTTATAAACTCTGTCTTTCAATATGGAAAAAAAGTGTATACCTCATAACCCTGTGATTTGTTCTGTGTATTTCTGTGTACCTGTCTCTTTGTTGGATTTGTTTTCTCTGCACTATACCACGTATTGCTACAAGCTCAACAGTATTACCTTGAGTTGCGGGTGAGGCAGGTTACTCAGCCGGTCCGCAGCCAGCCGATGCTCTGAAATTGTATACCTGTGCTGAAAAGAGGAGTCGCCATTTCAGCGCTGTCTGTTTGGATCAGTGTTCCCTGTGGCGCTATGCCCTCTTTGAGAGCCCCTCTGTTGGGGATCTATTCCTTGGCCCCTGACTCTTTCCCTCTGTTGACACAATGGGCCTTTTGTACCTACGTATACTACTGCTGTGGGATCTTGCTTCGTATTTTTGGCAATTATACACGATCCCACTCCAGCCATGCCTGTTGTTGGTGCTTCGCTGGAGAGAAATGCAATCGAATCGAGGAGAAACGTTGATCCGGGGAAGAGGCTTGCAGGAATTAGATTGTGTTGCTGATAAGTTCCATATAGAGCGAGTAAACATGTTCTTATCTTGTTATCCAGCTTGCACATTAACACATGGTGTGTGGAGGAGGTGGAGGAGGGCTTAAAAGGATGAATCAAATCCTAATCATTCTGTTTGGCTTTTCCCTTTCTCTGCTCTTTGTCTCTATTTCTGTTTCTCGTTGTGCAAAGAACTCCGGCGCACACTCCAGAACAATGGCTGGGTCAGAAGTGCTAGCCATTCTCCTACACCTGCTGAATGCTCCAGAAATGAGTGCACAGTGATTACCTGCCCTAATGTGTGGTGTTTAAAGAGTGGTTTCTTGCTGCAGAGTTAAATGATGGTGCCCTCTGTGAAGTATTAATGATGTGGATGGATGAGTCAGCTCGGCACAAACCTGTTGACGGCTACCGCCGCCGCGCTCTCTTAAAGCTGCGCCAGACATCAGGCTTAACCGCTTGGCAAATTGGACATGCTTGTTGGCTGTAGCTCCAATTTATGTGCACTCTCTATTGCAGTTAGTCCATCTTCATTATTGAAATGGCCTCTCGTCAGGCCTTGACAGAGTGCTGGAGATGGTAAAGGGGAGGGGAGCATACAGGAGAATCATGAAGAATAATGTGGAAAATAAACACATTTGAGCATTGGATGTGGCTGGCAGCAGGGCGTTGTTGTGAAATGCCCGGCTTTCGTTTTCTCTCTCACTCTTCATGGGATTGTATGCGCAGCCTCTGCCAGTGGATGCTGATGCTGTGGATCCTCAGCCTTGGGGCTTTGTCTAACACACACACATGCAGCTCTAGGCGCTGAGCTCTGCAGCCCGACCAACATCCCGACTGTGTGTTGTGTCACCGTCACTCTGGAGACACACTGCTCGGTGTCCACAGCCTGTTTCTAATAGAGTGCTGCTGAGACTTCACTTTTTCCGAGTCTCAGGATTTGTTGCATTGATAAGTCCAAGCTTAGCTCATCTGGGTCAGAAGGTTCAGGAGGGGATATCCAATTCCAATTCATGCTTTGTTGAAGGGGATGTATCAGTTGTTAGATGTTGAATTTCAATTTCTCCATGTGTTGTTACAAAATGACCACTTAAGCCTTCAGGGGTTATAGGCAGTGCTGAGATGGTTGCTTTTGAAATGTAATAAGTGACAGATTACTATTTACACTGTTAAATATATAACGAGTAAAATAGCTATTTTACTAAATTCAATATAATATAAAATATCTTATTAGATTTGAATTCTATTTGATTATTTATCCAAGAAATGTTTTAAACTGCGTTTTTAAAACATTAACTAAATGTTCCTAATGTCACATTTCTGTTAAAAGTGCTTCAATACCACATGAAAAAAAAGAAGTATGAATGTTATTTTCTACACATAAGCTTTTTACTGAAGATAATATAACTGGATGTAACCCTTTAAAATCCCCAACATTTTAATTAGTAACTGTCATTTAGTTTGCTATTTTTCTATTAAATTGCCTCAGGCCGTTACATATAGCTTCTCCTGAACACGGATAATGGCGCCCCTCTATGAGGAGGGGAACAGGTTCTGGCTGGGTCTGCCAACAGGGTCCTTGTACCTGCTACACACATGAGCAGATGTGATGGCTCACGAGGTAATTACCCACTGAGCCGGTGTGTTTGCGACTGTCAGCTGAAGCAGGGGTTCCCTTCAGGTAGCTCTCCCTGCTTAGGTCAGTGAACAGCTAATGACATTTAGGATGAAAGAGATGGCAGTTGTTTGTAGTCAGCTGCACACTATACCTTTGTCTTATTGTCTGCCGTCTGTCTTAATCTCCCAGCCGCCGTTTTCACACCACAAGGAGATCGTGTTATTAGATCCCCTCCCCTGGCTCATTTGTCATCCTGCAGCAGCACTCCTCTAGAGTAGGACTGCAGGAGCTGAGAAAAGAAAACAATATAAACAGGCAGGAGGCCAGAACATCAAATGTTCATCATTTACCGGCCCAGAGTCTCTTGCATCATCATTATTCTTTCAGGAATCACGCAAGGTTAATATACCATTTCTTCTCTGTGGCACCCCACCCAATTTTAGGAGGCTGACAAACTTCTTCCACCTCTCTTCTCTTCTCTACCTTAACGTATTGTTTTGTATTGTACTCAGTGCACTGCATCCTGCAACTACGCACATACTCAATCATCCCCGCCCCCTCACCGTCACTTGCTACAGTAGAAAGTATTGTCAGTGTTCACAGTTTGCTGTCTCCGCCCCAGTCACATCTCTTTAATCTGTCCTTTCTTGGTTTTCTTGCTGCAGAGGCACACAGAAAGGAGGGATTCAGCTAATTACAATAAACAAATAGGCTCAGAGCCGCCTGTGTAAGGTTTGCATAGGTTAACGACTCAGCTATAAATGTTAAATGAAGCCTAAAATAGGATTCCATGGCATACAGTTGCCATAGAGATCTGCGCTGTGACTCTTGGTGTACTTTCTTGGTTGGTAAAGTTTAGATTAATCTTAGACATGATTCTGTGACAGAGAAAAGAAAGGAGTGATTGTTTGGTGCCCCCAAGGGCCCCTTTGATGTCTCTGTCTTTTTTTTAAGCTTCTTTTCAATAACTAACTTTGTGTGGGTCTGACTTTGTTGTTTATGAAATCTAATGTAGTGCTATTGATGTTATTCTGCATTAGACACATGGCAGTGACCCTTTTAATGATTGCTTTCCCTTCTCACATCTCTTCTTTTTTTCTCTCCGTCTTCTTTGTGTCTCTCCGGCTCTCTCTTTCAACAGGTGGGACAGTCAACATGATGCGTAGGAGGTGAAGCGTTGAGCCGTATTGATGGATGTGTTAACAGACAGCAGTCTCACATTGATTGTGAAGACTTCAGAACCAGAAAATGCAAATGTAGCGGAGAGCACAGGTACAAACCATTCACTTTCTTCTTTGATCTATATCTTTTGACATGATATCAAAAAGGTTTCTGATTTAGAAATGTGCATTCTTTGAATTGTTGCTTTTTGATTCTTTGAATTGTTGCTTTGTTCTGATCACATTTTTTCAGGAATTATCAAACAAGAATTAGGAATAAATGACAGCAACAGCTTAAAACTTTAAAAAGACAATTGGTTTTACCGTGTACCATTGAATTAGCTTTCTTGAATTAGCTTTCTTGAATTAGCTTTTTTCGCCCTCAGATTTAAGACTTTGACAAGATGGAGGGGAGGTAAAACGCTTCCCGTCTTTTTTCAAATGAAAAGCGGAAAAGAAACATTGAATGGAGCTTTTTAAGCTATTGTTAATCCTCTCCCTCTCAATGCTTCCACAACCCAGAAATATGACATCTACCTTCTCTCATAGAAAGCTGCTAATGTGAAAGAGGGTGCAACCATAATTCTTTCACACTCATTCACAGCCATTAGTATGGACAAAGAAAGGTGTGTGTGTGTGTGTGTCTGATGTGTCTTTGTCTGTGTGTTGAATACACAGTTTATTTAGGTTTTCTTGTAGGTGTAACATGCTGCTCTCTTTTAGTGAATTCTTCATCACATAAACAATGCATCATAATGCTATTTCAATGATGCTAACTCTTGAGCCCCACTGATCATTTGAGCATTTTCTCTTTCAGCCACTAGCTACTGCCCCCTTCTACCGAGCACCACTGATCCTCAGATGAGGTTTATCTTAGTGTCTCAGCTCTGGTCATGCTCAGTGGGACTGACCAGTTCCCACTGTGAGAATCACACAGATTATCCCCAGCACTAGCCTGTCCCTCCAGCGGCACAGAGAGGGAAAGAGGAGAGGGAGAGAGAGTAGGGAACGAGCGGCGGAAGAAAGAGTGAAAGCAGCTCCATTGAGCAGGAATAGGGCAGCTCTCTGAAGAGGATGGCCATGAATCATGCGGCAGTTACTCACCACTTATTATGAACATCCTGTACTGGCTGGATTGATTTTCCCCAACCATTCACAAAATGTCATATAGTGAAGATGGAGCAATAGGTAGAAAGCGGCTTCTGTGACTGGCCTACCAGCTGGATGATTTAACGCCCCGGGTGGCTGAGCTGCAGAACGGCTAGCTCGGCAATTTGCGAATGTAAAAGCCTCCATATAGCTGGGATAAGGAGCGGAGAAGTTGGAAGGGAAGGAGATAGCGGGCAAAAAGGAGGAACAATAAGGGGACTGAAAAGAGGGGATGGCAGGGAGGAGTGATTTCAAAAAGCCATTAAAGAAAGAAAAGGCCATGTCAGCTGTTTTCATTTGCATTGTACTTCAATTTCTGATATCTGGGCTTTTTTTATTCTTTCGGCAACTTAGGATGGAGGTTTAAGTTTGATTCATGGTTAACGACTAAATGATGGTACTTGCGTACCATGCTGCGAATGGATCTGGCCCTTCCTACATCCAGGACATGGTTAAACTGTACACCCCAGCGCGTGCACTTCGCTCTGCATCAGCCAAACGGCTCGCTGCACCCGCACTGCGAGGGGGACCCAAGTTCCCATCAGCAAAAACACGTGGGTTTGCTGTCCTGGCTCCAAAATGGTGGAATGAGCTCCCTATTGACATCAGGACAGCAGAAAGCCTGCACATCTTCCGGCGCAGACTGAAAACTCATCTCTTTCGACTCCACCTCGAGCGATAGAATTACTAACAAATAATTGCTAACAGAGCATTTATATACTAATAAAGGACTGGCTTATCTATAGCCAGTTGAGTAGCACTTGAAATGTTTGGCTCTATGAAACCTGATGTACTTATATGATTCTGTTTTCTTCAAGGTTGTATCTTCCTGGTCGAATGTACTTATTGTAAGTCACTTTGGATAAAAGCGTCAGCTAAATGCAATGTAATGTAATTACAGGTCAAATGCGTGTACAAGCTTTTATGTTTAAAAAAACAGCTAAAACAAACTCTTTTATTATCAGGTTGTCTTCATACATTGTTATATTTTCAGTTTATTGTCCTGTTTATAAACTGACTGAAGGTGGATTGTAAGCAAAAACTGAAAAAGCATGGGTGTGTGTGCATGTGTGGCATCTGACACACTAATAGACGAGGCCACAGGCGCCAACTTTTTCCTCTCCTCATGTCCATGACCGCGTCCATCGGCATGGCCCCCCCCCCCCCCCGCTGAGCCTCCTGGCACTGAGCGGCCAGGGCCTCAGGTGGATGAAGCTCTGAATATGACGGCTGGAGAGATAGGCGGGCCTCAGAGAGCCCAGAGTGCTAACTGGTCCGGTCTGGTCTGGTTTGGCGGTGGTCGGGCTGTCTAGCATGGCTGGGCTTGGCAGGGCTGGGGATCAGAAGATCAGCACCTCCTGCCAGCCGCCTGGCTCCTTCCATATGTTCAGTGGTGAATGTGCATGCTAGCCTGCGTGAGCTGAGCCACATCCAGCCTCAGTTTCTATTCAAGGAGCACTTTCACTAATAACGCAATTAGAAAACTATGTGTTAGGAGGATCTCAGAGGGTATAGAGGTTTTTTTTTTTAGTATTAGATCTGCTCTCTTGATAATTTATTCTAGCAGTAGTGAGTATTTTGGATGTTTATCTTGTTTACGTTTGCCAGCAGCAACATTATGCTGTACTGTATCAGTGAATATGAGGCTGCCAAACCCCCTTTGACCTCTAATATCAAACTTGATTTGTCATCAATAGTCTATATATATATTTATTTTGAAATAAAAAGTGTGTGTGTGTGTGTGTGTGTGTGTGTGTGTGTGTGTGTGTGTGTGTGTGTGTGTGTGTGTGTGTGTGTACACCTGTCTGACTGACTGATCTGTGGCACATTCTGAACAGCTGAAGAGCTAATGGTCCAGCTGGAGACAGATGGCCTCTCGATAACACTATACCCCCAAGCCAATACTCACACTCTATCACTCTTCCTCTAATACACACACACACAAGCACGCACATATACACACACTCTTCCCCTCTCTCTTTCACGTACACACCAGAAAATCACATGCACGCACACATTGGATAGGATAGATTGTTAATCCAGTATAAACCCTGAGGAAACACATTTTTCAATATGAGTTTAATGTTTCACAGCAATTTTGAACAATCTTTTGGCAATATAAGGTGGCAGCTTAGCTTTCATGCGAGCACTGGGGGAAGGGGGTGTGAGGGGAGTTACAACCCCCCCTTTATAATTTCCCTATTTTTATGGCTTTGCTGCTTTGTAAGGCTAATGAAAGAGATAAGACAAATCATTTTATATCCATGTGTTTTTGGAAATAAAGTAGATTTGAAAGACTGCCGCTGTTGACTTACAATTCCCAAATATTACTAATGAATTGTGTCCGTGTCTGGCTGAACATGCAACAGCGAAAATAAAGTAGTTGTCAAAAGTAGAAAATAGATTTGGTCCATCACACAGAACATGTGTCAGTAACATGTTTTTGCTCTGAGGTCATTTCTGCTCACAGATTGAAGGGAACTGATGGCAGGCAAACGCCTCGCTGTGATGCTTCTGCAGCCTCTCACAAGTTGCTACTGTAACAGTTCTGACTGCGAGGAGGAGAGAAGATGCATATTTCTCCTGAGGTTTTCTTCATTAAGGATGACTGGAGCGCAGTTGTATGCATTTAGTAGGCGTTGTGGTAGCTCCAATGTGTCTTCAGGCCACAGACCCAGAGAGACCTGCTTTCAGAAATATTATTACCTCGTTAAATCACTCTCAAATCATATCCATATTCAAAGTTTTACCCACCGCCAATACAGCCATGTTGAATACTGTTTGTTTAGTAGCCTTCACCCTAAAGCATTTATCACTAGCTCAATAATGATTAGGCACATCCATTCTAAAATGGGGGACGTTGCCAGTTAACCTCAGTGCTCACTTTAATTGCTGTGGTATGTTTTTCAATTTCACTTTTTTCTGCCATGATTTGAAGAAAAATGTGTGAGGCAGCAGCATGGGATTGTGGAGGGAGGCAGGTGTAGATGATATTGGTTGTACAGTCTCCAACATATGGGCCTGTCGTGTCTCATGTGTACGTACCTGCCTCCGCTGCTGTCACCTAATTATGCAGAGCAAACAAAGCTATCTGCCTGCTGCTACAAGCCCGCTTCTGTGGGTTTTGATTGTTACTCATCACATGGATGTCTTCAACTGATTAAGACATTGTCACAACGACCTGTATAAAATCACCAAAACCTACTTTCAATCAAGCCATTACTGCTATTGTGTCTGCCAATCTGTGTCATTTTGTGGTTTTGCTTGACCTTAGAGATAAGTGTGCCTAGAGATGAAATGTTAAATGGAGGGGGAGGTAATTCAAGATGACTGCATTCATTTGATCTCATATATTGCTCTTGGGTTGGTAAAGAAAGACAAATATTATTTCCATAAAGTAGGTTATCTCTGAGCTAATATTACTTTCAGTAACACCATTTTAGAGTGACTTTTACTACCCTCCGGCTATGAATCATAGTTAATTTAACTAATACTTAACCGTTTAGTCACTTTTATCTCATGAAATAGATGTTGCTTGATTGTAGAAGTAATTCCATTGATCACTAACACTTTCAAGACATTTAGAGACAGCTTTTGTTTCTGAGTATTTTCTTGTTAGTGTATGATAAAATTGCAGCCTTTGTTCTTTTACTACAACCACATTTCTAGTAGCTCTTTAAAACTTTCACTCCGCCACCATGGTAACATGACGAGGTGACTCCTTTTCAAAATCACCTTCCTCTTGTTTTTTGTGTTCAGAGAATTCGGTAGGATTTACCAGCTGTGTTTCTTCTCTCCTTTTACATTTGAACATCAATCAAAAAGAAGCTTTCTCACCTTGAAATTGGTATTTCGTCTTATTGAATCCAGTACCAAAACTGAAATAATATAGTTCAAGCTGGCATTACAAAATGACATGTTGAGCTCTACGGGGTTAATTGACACTAATTGAATTTCAGCAGCCAAGAAAAATATGTTAGTGTAACTACAGAGTAAAAACAATAAAATGTAACTTCAGACTTTAAAGATTTGAAAGATCTGAAATATTTCCTTTTTTCCCCCCTGCAGGAGTATGTGAGCAGAGTGGCGATCTGAGTCTGTGCGGCATGGTTGATGCTGCCCTCCCTCCATCCTCCCCCCCTCCTGCCGCAGAGACGTCACAGCAGGCCGGCCCCACACACCAAAGGACCACGCCTGCATCGCCAACCCTCTCCCTGCCCCTCGACTCTGACCCCTCTTTGGGCCTGACAGTGGCCCCCTGCCCTCCCTCCGATGATACTCCAACTGTAGTCCCCCTCCTTCAGCACACTCCCGCTCCCACACCACTTCCTTCCCCAGCTGTAAGCTCCTGGGACCCAACAGAAGACGGCCAGAAGACTTCCCTTCTGCTGCCTGTCGCCCTCCCTCTGTCAACTACAATGATGGAGCCTGGCACTGTGTCTGCACTGACAGAGGAGTGTCTTCTTCAGCCCACCCGCACCTGCCTCGGCTGCTTCATCGAGACCCGTGATGCTACTGACCCTAATTCCATACAAAACCCACCCCATGACCCCAGCACCAACCCCGACACAGAGACTGGGCTCAGTGTGAGGATAGGCGATGTGAGCCGAGAGGACTTCTCTGACATCAACAACATCAGCATCCAGTGCCTGAGCCATGCGGGGGAGGCAGTGAGTCACTATGGAGAACAGCTCCTCTCTGACCAGCTACTTAGCTTTCCTCTGCCGAAAGGTGAGGGCAAGAGAGCTGACGGAAACAAAACAACGGAAGACTGTGATGACCCGGAGGATGACGCAACAGCTAAGAACTTGTATGAGGGACTGTTACTGGACAAAGTGAGTGGAGAGGAGGTTCTGCTGGCTAACGCCGGCCAGGACTGGGGCTACTTTGAATCCTTCATCAGTGAGAGTAAGATGGAGCTGCTGGACCTTTGTTCAAAGAATGAACTGTCAGTCAACCTCTTCTCGGAGGAAGACGTAGACAATCTATTTGACGATGAAGACGATGATTCAACGTTAAGCAGTGATGTCTGTTCGCTGAAGATTCGCTACGAGTCTTTCCAGGACAACATGAGGGAGAAAACAAACGTGCTCCAGGAGGAGACACAGTTCAACTTCTTCCCCAGTGTCCTGGCCAACTGTGCCAAGAAAGAGGAAGGAGCGGGAGGCTTGAGGAGGAGTGCTGAGGAGCCCAAATCTGATGAGCTCATCCTGGAGACAGGGCAGGAGGGGAAAGCTGCAGACTGCAGTGGCAGGAGCCCCCTCGATGGTTCCCAAGGCTCACCCATGTGCACTCCCAAAGTGAACTACCTAATGGACTTTAATTCCACGGAGGAGTCAGGCGAGTTCAGCGATGACAGCTCCTGCACCGGCTCCTCCTCAGACACCCTGCAGGAGGGCAGGTTCAAGAAGGGACACTCAAAGAGATTGCTAAGCCCCTCCAACCCTCTCAACTACGGTTTGCGCTCCAAGAGAAAGGTTCGATACAGTGACGATTACTTATATGACGTAGACTCGCTTGAGAGTGAAAAGAATGCAGAGAAAAAAGAGAAAGCTCCAGTTGGTCAAAAAGAGGAGGAGGACGTGGACTGGTGCCCCAAAAAACGTCGGAAATCCTGTCGTAAAGAGCCGCCAGTGGTCATCAAGTACATCATCATCAACAGGTTTAAAGGAGAGAGACTCATGTCGGTGAAACTGGGCAAGTTGGACCCTGTGGATACTGTGAGCTTAAACACAGAAACAGTGAGCAAATATGAGACACTGGCTCCTCTGAAGGATTTCTGGCAGGAGAGGCAAAGAGAGAGACAGGAACAGCTTAAGCTGGCTGCCAGAGATAAACAACAACGCGGTTTTCATCTAAACGGACGCCGTCATCGCCCTTTTAATTCTAGTCATCCCAAAAGGAAATACAAGATTGCAAACAGGCTTAAGGTTCAGAGGATTCACGCTGTGGAGCAATCAGCAACAGTACAGTGCTTTCCTCTCTCTGATCGGGGCCAGGGAGGTGTCACTGAAGAAGAGGCAACCCCCACGGTAGGGGGAATAACAGCAGCCCCAGGCCTCCCAGTCACATTAGACACAAACTCCATCACACACACAGTCACAGCCAAGAGCCGCTCCCAGGAGAGGGAGGAGAGGGAGGGGAGGAGATTGGGAGGAAATAAAACAGTAAGGATAAGGAAATTCAAAAGCGAAGCCAGGCTGAGGAGCAAGAAAATGAAAGAGGCAGAAGGAGAGGAGGGGAGGAGCGTGACAAATGAAACGGATGTCTGTGTTGCTGCAGCACAGATTGAGGACCCCGCTGCTGGGTTGGAAGAGGCAGGCATCAGTTCAACTACAGTCAAACCCCATTTCTCTGACAATACCACCGCCGCTCACACATCGGAAGATAAATTCTCCTTTGTTTCATCCACTTGCTCTCCTGACAAAGCTCCCCCCTCAGAGGCAGTGGAAACGAGGGTCCCTGTTATCCCGGGGGGCTACCTGCAGACCCTGTTAGATGCCACAGACTCCTCCAGTGGGGCAGCTATCTCCTATTTCCCCCAGCAGCCCTCTAGGCAGCAGTATCCTCTGGGGCTATCCCTTGAGGAGAAACAGTTTTCTTCTCTGCAGCTCGCTCAGAGCTGCGTCCTTTCCCCCCCCTCGGAGTCAGAGCTCCAGCAATCCCCCCAAAACTGCCCCAGCTTCCCCCAGATGTGGCACACGCAGCTCTGTGCAAGTCACAGCCAGAGCTTTGGGCCAGAGACCCCTGAGACTCCCATCTTACCCAACACCTTCCCAGCTGCTGTGCCCCTGAACGACAGCCTGCCAGTGTCTAACTACAGCCAGCTGAGCCCCGAGGCTGACAGGCTACTTTACGAGAAGAACTACCTGACGGAGGCAGGGCTGCAGCCTGGGGCCGATCTGCAAGTGTGTCAGTCTGCCTGTGTGGAGGGCCAGGTGCAATACCAGAGAGGGTCCCTGTGCACAGACAACGGCAGGCTCATCAGTTATGACTCAGTGGGCTCTCTGTCAGCCTCCTCCAGCAATTACAGCTCCCTCAGCCTCAAGTCCTGCGAGCGAGAGGGTGAGGAGGAGGGCCGCGACAGTTTCTTAGCTCATTGCAGCCCTAAAGTGGTGATTCAGCAGAGCGTGGACGCCCTCACCCCTCTCAGGGAGTCCTCAGACCTGCTGGACATCTCCAACTTCACCCCAGACAAGTTTAGACACTCATCACTGTCGGAGCTCTCCCCTCCCGAGACCCCCAACCTGTCCCCCCAGGTGGTGGGGCGTGAGATGAAGATGGCGGGGAACGTTGGAGACTACCAGGATGTTAATGATATGAGCATGGACTGCAACAGAGAGGTAAAGTGGAACTGTGATGTCATGCAGCAACAAGAGCACACAGCAAACGCATACACTGTGGAAGACAGACAGTTTCCGCTGCACAACTTCAACAGTCAGGATGTGCTACACTTAGACAAAAAGGAAGAATTTGATGAAAAGACTGGTGAGATGTTGGCTGGTGCAAAAAGCATTAAGTCAAAGAGGAAAGGCAATTGCAAACAGACAGCTGCAGGACAGAGCCCAAAGAAAGTCCGGGCTCCCAGAGCTCCGAAGTCAGAAAAGGTCAAGACCCCCAAACAGAACTCACGTTCTACTAAAAAGATAAAGGCCATGTTAGAGGGCAAGGCGGCGAAGAACCAGGCGGGTAGTTGTGGCCCGGGCCTGACTGACAGTAGCAGCACTGGGGACTGGTCTGGCGCCGGCTGGTCCGAGAGCAACAGCCTGGTTGGGGACGACCAGAGAGAATTCGAGGAGCCCTCAAATATTCTGTCCAACATTGTCTCTGGCATGGCAGAGGTCCAAAGGTTCATGATGGCCTCCATTGAGCCACTGTGGAATCCCATGTCGGAGGCCTGCATGCCCTCTGAGGCCAATAACCTCAACCTAAAGACCCTAAAGATCTTGGCAGGCACAGAGGCCGACCTGAAGAAAAAAGGAGCTGCGCTAACGGGGGCCGGGAGAGGCAGGAAGGCAGGGGGAAAGGGAGGGAAAAACCAGGCCAAATTCAACCCCTCTCATCCCTTATTCCCTCAACTAGCACTGGGCTGTAACATGTTTGATAAACCCAACTTTATTAACCCTGGGCCCGCACACAAAAAGCTGTACCGCCACAAGACCAGTGCAAAGTTCCCGCGGATTGAGACACTGAAGGGGAAGCGAGCTGAGAGAGACCCAAATAAGGACATAGCACTGATGACCTCTTTTGAGAAACTGAGGTAATATTTTGTTATCAGCTGCTGTTGCACCCCCTTCTCTCTCCCCCCCCACTACCTGGTCAGCCCTCCCTCCCAAGCATACATACACTGACGCTATGCCAGAGCTGCATGAGTACTACGTTCCCCCCTGACTACTCCCACTTCCTTTTAACCCCCACCCGAAGAGGATATTAATATCTGCATGAAAAACTTCTTGTACTTTGCAAACTACCTATTGAGTGATTGTGTCAAGCTTGATTGAGATTTGAAACGACCATGGCTGCATTTTTCTTGCTTTTGTTGTTTCTGCTTTGTTTGTTCTTCTTATAGTCGTTTTTGTTTTACTTTTGTCTGAAAAAAGAATAAGCCTTGAAAAAAGTTCTGTCGCCTTTTTTGAGGAACTTTGTTTTTGTACTTTCTCAGCAGAACTTGCTCCCCTGAATAATGTATTTACCCCCCTTTTCCCTAAAGATGTAGCTATATACACAAATGCATTGAGTGACATCTACGCACCCCTCCTCCTCATCTGTTTTTGTACGCAGAATATGGATGTCCTGTTGTTGCTGTCCTTCATACACTGCCTGGCTCATTTCAAGAAGGAAACCTACGATTAATGAGCCCAATTTAAGCCCGAGACATCTTGAATAAACAAGATGGGACAATTTTGTATTGATGACATATCAGACGTCTTTTTCCCCCCTCAAAGTTGGAACGTCTCCCCATTTCCTTTTATCGAGCGTTTCTTTTTCCTCTGGAGTTTAGAGGAATCTAAATGTACATTTTTACGCCTTGCAAATTCATAAAAGCTCCACCCTCAGAGTATTTTTGTCAATGTTGTTGTACAGAGACATGCAATATTTGCAAAAAAAGATGATTATAATCTTAAAATCAATGTGCCAAAAGTAACAATGCTGTGTAAATGACCTCTTATATATGTGTGAATATTGGCTGTTCCTCTTTTCTATCCATTGGAGTATTGGCTGCTCGGGCTGGAGACTCCTTACAGAGACTTGCCACTACAGGAATTCTTTATTTGGGACTTTTCTCTCTTCTCTGATGAAAGGCACCAACAGCTGGCAGTGGTACGCCACCACTCACTAAACCAAATCAGAAAGACTCTGAATTCTCCTCGTTACCCCCACTTTGTTTGCCAAATTCAATTTACCTCAACATCGCCTGGCGCTGAGAAGCAACAAAAAAGAGGCAAAGGGGAGATCTGCTCTGAAGGCTACTGTAGAGGAAGACGATGAAAAGAAGAGATGCTCAAACGAGCTTTCTGTGGACCACGGAGAGTGTAGTGCAGATGTTTGAGGGTAAGCAGGGGAACTATTTGTCAGTCGGGGCTGTGCCTCGCTGAATAGCTGTTTTGTACTGAAAATTCAAGGCAGTTTATTACCCATCGAGATTCTGATTCACGCATCAGTCGTGAATGGACATGACATTTTTGCAGTTAGATTTAATGTGAATGTGAAAGCAGTTTTCGGTACAAATGGAATCAGTAATCTTGTAAATGAAGGAAAGCATGTCTTTGCATTAGCTCCACATGGGAATCTTACTTCTATCTTACCTGAGATGGTCATTTAAACAGTAATTTTTCTTGACATTCTCATGTAATTTGTGTCTTAACACTGCCATACCTTATAAGTTGCACCGCTGGTGTGTTCAGTCTATTTATTCATGGTTCTGTTGTCACATAATGTCTTAATTTGTCTTCTTTTTTTGAAGATCGTTTTTTATATGGTGTCTTTAACTGTCATTTCAGTTGTTGATGGGTCAATATTTTGGCAGAAAATAATATCACTAGAAAATCAAAGCCAGATAAAGGCACAAGTTGAAAAAGAAAATGTATTGATACTATCTGATCCAGTGTGTTCCCGGGGCCATTTTTATGAATTACTATGGGCTCAGTCTGCCTCACTGCACTGAAATAAATCCACCTTAAAATGAACCATACAATCATGTTAAATCAGATGTATTATTTGATTTTATATACTACATGTATTTCAGGAGAAATGCAGAGCCACTTCAACTTGCTACAAGAGTATCTTTTATAAATATATACTCAAACAATAGGCCTTTATTTACACTTTCTTTTGAATGTTGAATATCATTTTTAAACATAGCAGTAATTACATGAGACTGCATGGAGATGTGCGGACAAATGAAGCTTGATTCAAAAACAGGCCTTGTCACACTGGATTTGGTAATTCTGAGGTGATAGTAATTGATTGATTGCATATGGCAAGAATCAAAATCAATCTTTCTCTGTCTCTTATTTGTTCTATCCTCTCTGCCATGATCCTTTGTTTCTTTTCTCCAGTGTATCAGGGTTAGGACCAAGCTGCTGATGGGAAGCTCCTCATGGGCTGCACGCCCATTTAGTCTGCCTTCTCTCATTTCTGCCTATTGTCAAATTGAATGTACTTCTCTGAGTTCATTGTTTCTTTGTTGGTTTCTCTTGTTTTTGTTTTTATAATGTGCCACTGTTGAGCTGCCTCATGTTAATGGTGCTAAGAAAGCTGACAATTATTTTATTTTATTCATTTTCGTTTTCATTTTTTCGTTTTCCCAGAGTTAACAAAAAAGAAATGCAAAATAGATTAGGTACCTAACCCTCTTATGAATGTATATTGAAATGTTATGTTTGATGTATTCACTTCATGATTCTTTGACATTGATTGAAATTACTTTTGCTCTTTTCATTAAAAGATTACCGAGCTTTATATATACTGTCTAGAGTTGTTACCAGAAGGAATCTTAATGAACTCTTGACACTACAAAATCTTGTATATTTTTTGTGTGCCAATTTGTAACATATTTTGTAAGTGTATATTTTTCTTAGAAAGTGCTGTGAAGTATTTGTGTGTGTGAGTAACCTTTTATGCGCCTCTATGGGCAGTGGAAAGGATATACAACGACAAGTTTCTGGTTTTAAAAACCAAAATATGAAAGTATCAACAGAAAAACTAGAAATATTTACATTTTGTTGGGAGTTTTGTAATAAGACCATGATCTTGTTGTGAGAGTGTTGTGTTACTGTGCAAAACACAAATAAGCAAAGAAAAAAAAATGAAAACCTGGAAAAAATATATAATTTGTGAACAATTTGCTGTTTTATAGATTTTCATGTAAATTATTTGAGTATTATTTTGTTTTTTGTTTTGTTGTAACTGTTGCAAAGGTTTTAAATATTTGTGATCAAGCCTGTATGGTGATAATGTAATATTGGTAACTTGCTGAGTTTTGTAATAATGTTTATGGAGTAAATATACAAATTAAAATAAGATTTTGAATGCTGCTTTCTGAAGAGCGTTAGGTTGTGTTTTTTACCACCCACCCTTTGTTGTAGCTAGTAAAAACAGTATACAATGTACATTCAAATGCACATAAAAGCTTCACACCTTTTACTTCTCTGCAAACAGAATATGACATTAAGTGCACAATAGGTCACAATGCATGCAGTTTTGTGAAGCCACTTAATACTAGACAGCTTATTGATACTGTATGTCAGAAGTAAAGTAAGTAACACATGTTCAAAAATATCGACCTATGGTACTGCTACAATAATAGTAATAGAAAAAATATATAATCTGATACAACGTTTGCTATTTCCACAAAATGCGTGAGTATAAATACACCCTCAATAACTCGAATAAGTCTGTCCTTATTCATTATATTGGGAGACTTTTAGTCGTAAGGCATTTTAATTTCGGCACAAGCCTGGCTTTGGCTCATGTTATTTTAATGTCATATCTAATTAGTGCTCAGGGTCAGGCATTGCTAGAGTGACTGCTCATCCATAACTCTGAGCCGGGCTGCTGTGGTCCACACTGCAACTCATTCTGGCATGCTTAATTGGAGCTGGAGATACTGTCTCACACCATAAACAGAGCCTGTGATGTATGCCTCCAAAATTGTCAGGTGGTATTAGCATTGTTTTTGTTCTTTAGTCACCCATAGCCAATAAGGGAGCAGGCAAGTAATAAGATGGAATGTCTAATGCAATGGATCAGGTTCACCTGTGGTTATTAAATAAGACCCATAGTTGTTTTGTCAGTGCGTGCTCACAATGCATGGACAGCTGTAGACTCTCTCATTAGGAACATTGTTTCTCTTTGTTTTCTTATCATTACCCACAAGACTGCAGGGTAACATTGCAAGACTCAGCATGCCCACTTCTGATGCAGATATTTACTTATTGAGTCAAATCAGAAGAACATACAAACAACACAATTACCCACACATTGTTTTTGTTACGCTTGCTGGCTTTACTGTTAGTTGTGTATTTCAAGGTTTTATGGTTAAATGAGGAAAAACACAATTTTCCCAAACAGGGGTCGATGATGGCTGCAATTTTTCTTTTTAGCTTGTTTTTTACACATTGGTTTACAAATGTTCTGTAACTAGATGCCACCTACTGCCAAAGGGTCATCCCAGGGTATCTTCTGTCCTGCTGCTGAATGTTAAAACAACCCCACCTCCGCCCACACTAAAGTCTTGACCCAGCTATAAGCCGGAGCTGTTTCTTGCCTTAAAATATCTATTGTTCTTCCAATTTTAAATTATGATTTCAAAGATGAAGAGAAATGTATTCCTCTTGACTTTGGTTTTTCTATTGGACTTTATTTGTGTGTTTACTTGGATGCGTTAAAAAGTGAGTGCATGGCTTTAAGTCCTTAATGATCAAAAGTGGCCTCGCATTTATAATAGTACATTAATTGAGAAATCCTGTTTGACTATAGAAAAATGTTTTTGAGAGACCTCCAAATAATGTTCAAATGTAGTTATATAGTTAAGAAATGTTATGTATCAAGTGTAATTTTCTTTCAAGTAATTTCTCTAAACTGCCACAGATTTAGATAGATGGAATATAATTGGAGGGATGAAACCCTCTTTAATGGTCACACATGCAGAGCACACAGCACACCCAGTGAAATGTGTTCTCTGCATTTAACCCATCCTAGTACCAGGAGTCTAGTTCTAGGAGCAGTATTGTCTGAAAACAACAAACCAACAACAGACTGAAGGTAGGACTTAATGTTAGTAACATAGATTACTTTAGTATTGAAACCAAAGAGGAATATATGATAACTCCAGCTGCCACATCAAATAGAGCCATTTCTCTTTTTTTTTGCTGGGACAAAATGCTTGACCTGTGACACATTGTAAGCACTGTAAGCTGTAAACTTACAGTATAAGATGGACAGCAGGAAGAGCCTCATCATCAATGGACCTAGGTGCAGAACTCCCTCGCTGAGAAACGTGGCATTGAATTGGATATAAGTGAGTGGGTGCATTTGACACAACAATATCAGGACTACAACATTTCCTTGAACAATATAGAATATAAACCGCAGGCTATACGTAACTGTGTGCCTTTGTACAAGTGCACCACTCCACTGAATTATGCAAATAAGGAATTGATGTTGCAAAACAGTCACACAGGATTTCAGTTATTGCACTTTTTTTGTTTATCGAAAATTACTATTGGACATTTTTTCCTATAACAAGGACTATTTGTATTGTATGCTATTTCCTTTGTCAACATGGGAATGGGAACCATTTTAAAACACACTGTGACTGGACTACAAATTATTTAATAAATATAAAATATTGTAGTTGCATTAATTTATGTTGTGACACTTTAGGCGCTTTCACACCGGAGTACTTTTCCCCGTACTTTTCCCTTTTAGTTCCGATAGTTCCTGGGATTTTGCGTTCACACCAAAAAGAGAACTTAGTTCATGAGAACTTCCCCCCCCTTTTCAGTCCCTGCTAGAGAGCAGGTACTTACCTGGGGAGGAAAAAGTTCCAATTTCTGATTGGCTGGGCGAATTGCAAACCACGCCCCGTAAAACTCTGAAAAGTTTTGTGAAGCTGCCATTGTATTTGCTGGCATTAGCATTATTAGCATTAGCCCAGCGCACCAACGGAGAGAGACTTATGGCAACACAAAAAAAAAATATGGGAGCGGTGGAGATGAGGAGGTGTCGGCGTTCAGGCTTCAGTAGAAGCTGCTCGGAGTCCCAGCAGCTTCTACTGAAGCCGGTCCCCAACTCCGGGGACGTGAAGTTGTTTGCGGCCTGCCAGTAAACCATAGACTGTATATATACAGTAAACCCAAAGCAGAAGAAGAAGAAGTGACGTCAGCGGCTTAACTTGTTAAGCCCCGAGCCTGTTTTTCAGGTCTCAGGCTCGAAAAGGACATTCCCAGAACAAATGACCATATCTTCCCTTCTAAAAGGGTTAAATTAATAATCTTTTTTCTCAAAGCAAGGTTACACCTGTGAGTTGGATGTAGAAGTGTCAGAATCAATATAGATGTTTTTATTTTAAAGTAAATTCAGATTGAACACAGTAAAAAAAATGTAAATTATTGTATCCGTCCAAAAAAAAAAAATTACTTATAGTGAAAACCACCCTTGAATGATGGGATAGTAGACTAAAAGCTTTAGGAATCCAAACTACAACATATAATAAGTACCCTGTATCAAGTGTGATGCAAAACAAGTGAAATTTGACCTTTTTAGAGAGATTTAGCTAAATAAAACCACTTCTGGGGTCATTTGGGTGGATTTTCCATATCTCTGGCCCCCCTTGGTCGATTTTGCTGATTGACATCTCTTTCTAACCGTCAGAGCCAATGGAATCGAGGGGAACTCCCACATACTCCTTATTTGGTCATATGTGTGTGTGTGAGACTGCCACATAGCCAAGACCAGAAGCTGCGATAACTCTGGTGGCTACCATTAGCAGCTAACTTTTACTCCGATTTTTACATTAAAATGGAATTATGGATTATAAATAAAAATAATTATTACCCAGAAACATTATCAACTCCATAGTAAGGAAAGTAGCTATTGGCTGTCCGAAAAGTCGCCATGAAGTCGCTAAATGACGTCATCGCCTAATTTGCATATCATGTCATCGCGGTAAAAAAACGTTCCACCCCCTTCAAGGATCAAAACTTGAAACCACCAGAGTAAATCCAGACGACAGTAGATCAGAAATGTCTCTATTAGAAAAAGTAGAAATAGTTTTAGTAGTTTTTAGTAGAAATCTCCCTTACAATAAAGGCAGTATAGTATGCCGTGTGTCATCTCCAATAAATGGCTTCAACCATCCTTTAAACTCAGGGTTTGATTCCCACTCCTTTCTGTACTTTTGTGAATACAGTTTAGACTGTGACATGATGACCTACGTGGATGTTTAGCTTGTCACAGAGAGGCACACACACACAGTGGACGAGGTGTACATCATACTGTTGCCCTCAGGCAACAAACCACTTTTTTCGACCTCACACTGGCCCTCTAAATATTTTTATTTTTTTAAATATACACAATGTCACCTGACATGCTGGTGTCCAATAAAATGAGGGAATGATATGGGTGTGGCATTTTGTCTGGGGGTGGAGCAGTCCTTTCTGCAAGCAAAACTGCAGGGGACTCAGGCCACCACTTGGTAAGATACATTTCACTTTTTAACATATTAGAAATGTACACAACTTAAAATAAAAAATACATGCATGTGCATGAATACGTAAAGAAGTATATTTGATTGTTTAAAGACTTATTATGTATTTATTAATTAGCTAAAACTATGTTTTTTTGTTCGTTGCCTCAGGGCAACACTGTGCCACTTGACCACTTTTTTCCAGGCAATATCATACAAGTGTGCTCAGCTATAACATGATAAACCTAATCAATGTTTTTAACATCTACTGATATTTACAGGAAATGGACACCAAAACCTGTTATGGGCAGAAGGGACACGATCAGGCTGTTAGGGCTATTCCGTCTGACAGTGAGGACAGTGAAGGTCAAGATAGGGTTAGGCACACAGACACACACATAGACACACACACAGACACAGAAACACACACAGATACACACACAGACAAACACATACACAGACACTCTCACACACACACACACACACAGACACACACACCCACACACAAAGAGAGACACACACAGACACACACATACATACACACAGACACCCACAAACACACACACGCACAGAGAGACATACAAACACGCACACACAGACACACCCACAGAGACACACACACATACACACATGCACAGACACACACAGAGAGACATACAAACACATACACACAGAAACACACACACACATACACACAGACACACACAAACGCATACACACACAGACACACACCCACAACATTATCCGGCTGAACAAAACGTGATCTGTCTCTTCAATTTGTGTCAACCACAGACCTTATTTAGAGCTATTTTCCAAAATCCTATGGAGAAATTGCATTGGTTTTTGTCGGAGGAACCGGAAGTGGTAACATGCTAACTTACTTCTGGGTTTTAGGACGCGTCAGAGGCGAAGTCCCTCCTTTTCCGGTGGACCTTATTTCGGAAAAATTATGTATTGAAGTCAATGGAGAGAGAAAAGTTATCTTTCGATCCCGTTTGAATTGTGCCACAAATTACACATGTTTGTCAATTGAAAAGATAATTTTGCAAGTAAAAAAAAAAAGAGTTTGCCGTAAAACTGTGAAGTAAGACTTTTTTTGTGTGAAACCCATAGACTGTATATATAAATGGACGTAGGGTCCGTGACGTCACCCATAGGATTCTGCAGAGTTGCCGTGAAGCCCTTAGTAGGCGGAGTCGGCCACTAACGGCTCGACAGTGACGCCAGAGTTCAACTCCCGCCTTCTCCAGCCTGCTCCAAATAAGGGCAAAGAGGCGGAGCCGAGGCGGGACCTGCTGCCACCGAGCTGGAAGTTCCAGAGCTAGCTGAAGCTACCAAGCTAAGCTAACATGCTCCCATCTGCACGCTGCCGTCACATTTTACGTTTCTAAGGTAAGCGGACATGAAACTATTCAGCAAAACTATAAATAATAATAATAAGTTATTGAGCTTTTAGCATAATACTTCAGAATCTTAAAACCCCTTAACGTTTGTATGCAATTGTGCTAAATTCAACACTGGAATCAAGCAAATATTAATATGTTTGCATGACATTAGTTAATTATATTTTGATATCACTTAACTATACGTTTAATACATTTAAGTCAAGCTAAGGTACATGTGATGGTAGCTAGTTAGCGCTCTTACCTGTGAGGCCTCCTCCAAACAGCATAATAACCAGACTATCATTAAAAATAAGTACCAGTTATAGATCCTTGACTTTAGACAAACAATTCAAAAGACAACATGTATTTAAAGACCAATCTTTATTTGAATGTGCCTATTAACCTGAGATATTAGTTATACAGTAATAGTATTGACAATCTAAAAAAACTGAGCAACTCAACAGTCAACTTTATGTTTCTTATTGTCTAAAGCATTTATTATTTTCATTTTCCCAATCTCATATTCAGTGTGGACGGATTGAGACAGCATGGTGTCCAGAGAGCAGGAGAGACTTCAGGGAGAAACGTCCGTGTGATGGACGTCCTGTCTGTTGGTTTGGAGAGGACTGAGGGTCTTCCCTCTGCGAGGAGGACCAGGGCTGATGAAGGAGCCCATGCTGGGCAAAGCTGATACCAACTGCACAGGCCTAGTCGGTCACTTTATTTGACTAAATGTGTTTAATACATTTAATAGGTTTACACCTTCTGTCCATATGTGCTTTTTATTTAAAACATTTGATTAACTTTTGGTTCACATTTCAATAAATTGTATTTGTATTTGCACTCCTTTTGTCCATTATTCTTACTGAAAATGTTAGATTACACATTCACATCTGACTGAAGATTGGCCCCATTTATTTGTGACGTTGCAAAACAAGGTACATGTTGTGAAGCTCATAAAGTGAGGCAAATAGAAATAATCAGCTGATGGAGTGTAGATGTGGAAATAGCTGCATTCGATCAGCTGACTGTTTTTACAATAAAAGTAGTTTCTTAGTGAATGTCCTGTACTGGTCTTAAAATCTCATAACATCAGCTTTTAATGTTCCTCTTGGATGTTCTTCTTGACCCTCAGAGAAGGAGAAAATGTCCTGTCTTTCAGGCATGTCCTTTCCTAACAAAAATGACAGGAAACATAAAACATTATTGCAGAACAAGTGTGTTATTTATGAAAGCGGTGTGTTTGTGTGTTTAGGGGCTGTAGATATAATTATTTTGTAATTGTAATGTTTTTTTTTTATTTCAACAATGAGCTACAAAGACAATCAGATTATGAATGAACAGTATGAAGTTCATCAACATTGAAATATATGTTATTATCAAAATAATATTTAACTGTTATCAAAACGTAGTGCAACTGTAGAAGCTTGCTCTGTTGTCTCACTGAAAGAATAACTTTTACCACGTTTTTTACAGACAATATTGAGAGATAAATAGTAGCAGTTCTCACTATGTGTTAAATATCTTTGCCTTCAATACATTAAATTAGAAAGCTGACAAAGTCATATTGCTTGTTATCATCTAAATGTAACTTTTTGCATGGAAAAAACCCTCAACTTAACTGATGTGTACAGTAGGTGATCTAGTATTTAGTATTGTTTAATGGAATGTATATCAGTGTATTCAAGTCAATACTTCATTCATTTAAACCAATATATTTCTTGATTCTTTGTACAGTATGAAAAAAGAGTCTTTGTACCTGTGCTGAAGTTCACTGCTGTGAGGAGTCCAGTTCTGTCTCTCACTCTCTGTTCCAGCCTGTCTGCATCACCTGGACACCTTAAACAAACAGATATATATATATATATATATATATATATGTAAAGTACAAACAATATAACTGATTCTCTTCTGTTGAACGTGTTGGATTGTGTATTGTCCGAGTCAGGGGCCTTTTTATTTTACTGTAACTTTGGAAGTTGTGTTACCAATGCTTACTGTTTATTTGATACCCATTTGGTAATACAATTAATAAAAACAACAAGGTTTGGGTTCGTTCTTCAGATGACTGTGACGTTAACGTGTAAGCTCAATAATGAACTCCAGCTCAACCAACCATATTGTAATATCTAAGTAATCATCTTGAAATATGACATTAATAATTGTAATATACACACATCTTATTGTGAGGTTGATTTCACATACACTACTTCGACATTAGCTTGTCTACATACTTGAGCATAGCCAATTTAAATTAACCTTAGATGCATATAGTTCTACCTACATAATAAAATATCTCTAAGTTACAAGGATGTAACCTTATTTTATCAACCTCAAACAGAAGCCGTTTGTTCAACAGTATTATCCCACTTAACACTTGTCTATTTCGTTGTAACCTTTATATATACAGTCTATGATTTTAACTTGGAGGCTACGATTACAATTGTTAGCACCGATGTAGCTACCACTAGCTTACATGCTAACCCAAGCCTTACCATTCATTACGTAGCTGATTAAAATCATTAACACATAAATAAAGCACTAGAATTTCACTTACCGCAAAACCGCATTCATGCACCGTCTGTTTTAACCGCAGAGCGAGTCACAATAGTCCGATATATAAGCATGAAGAACAAACAACCACGGCCGGCTACAAGTTGTGTTTCCTTGATGAGCTGAGCAGGCAGAGTCCCTGTAGCTAGCTTCACGGAGCAGCTAGCAGAGAGACAAGAAGCTAACAGCGGCAGGCACTTGACAGAGCCGTCACTCAATGTGACCACGCCCTAATTTATGCACAAACTTTAAGACCTAATATAAATAAAAGGGTGGCGTTAGAAAACAATTCACTCACAGATCCATAATCATGAAGGTGGAATCTAACTATATCGATAATAAAATGTATGGAGCCAGGGGTAGAAACATGTTTTTTTCTGCTGTAAAGTCGGGCCTTTTAACATGGGGGTCTATGGAAATTGCTCCTTTCTGCAGCCATCGCCTATCGGCCAATATATGAACTGCAGTGTGTGGCACTTCCGTATTGGCTTCCCGGCTCTACCCCACAGTTTGCCGCTTGGTGAAACCGCTCAATGAACTACATCTCTGGTCTTGCACAACAACACACGTCACCAAGATGGCCGTCACTACTGTCTTGCCTAAAAAGGGATTGACTACTAACCCTCACTATCATCACAATGAAACACGTCCAGAAGAATGTCATGCAAAGCTGCCTGCCTGCCTTCCTTCCTTCGATCCTCCCTGAACGGCCTGATCTTTTTAATGTTCAATGTTAACCATTTGTGCAGATAGCATGAAGTCGAAAAG
The DNA here is from genome assembly GCF_902827175.1 of Gymnodraco acuticeps. Classification (NCBI taxonomy): domain Eukaryota; kingdom Metazoa; phylum Chordata; class Actinopteri; order Perciformes; family Bathydraconidae; genus Gymnodraco; species Gymnodraco acuticeps. The sequence continues at coordinate 46,792 of NW_022992184.1, forward strand.
ATCGCCGATGCTAATGTAGCGTTAGCATGTCTCCCCCGGGGGCATCCAGGCTTAAACGGTGTCTTATAGAATGATCACACCGGTGTGACAGTACTCTTCAAAGGGTTCACGAACAGTGGCGGCGGGTCATTAGGGGCAGGTGGGGCACAGCCCCACCTAGTGTCAGAAGAAAGTATTACAAATAATGATTACAAAAAAATACTAAAAAATAAATTAAAAAACATATAAAATATATTTTAAGGTCATGTTTAATAATCTGATTCGTCTGTACATTTCTGTTTTAGTCTGTGTTCTTCTAATTAGTGTCTAGAGTGCCGTTTTGAGCTGTTTAGAGCCATGTGGGACAAAACCCGATCCTGCCCCTCCCTCTCACAGTCTAAGTGAACGGTGATTGTAAAAACTACACTGCGCATGCTCAGAGTATTTTTCTATTTAATGTGTGTGGCAAAAAAATAATGACCGTAGGGGCATAGTGCTCCCATCCCCACCATACGTCATCTCACATAATTCAGAATTGATTGGCTGTAAGTACTCACGTGTGCAGTGCTGCGAAACGTCACGTGTAGTTTGAAGAGGAGACGAGAGAGCAGCATATAGCTAACATCACCAGCGATTAAAAGAAGTAAAAAACTGAAAGAAAATGAATGAAGTTGACCATTTACTGGAGCACACATTTGAGACACTTAGTCTCGGAGAGAAACTGGAGGTAAAGCGCCTCGGTGCCCACCATCCACCGGATTTCCAAATGGTCCAGACTGCGGGCAAAGTTAAACGTGGGTTTAACGCTGAGTGGTTTGCTAAAAAGATATGGCTAACGGCGAGCATCCAGAAGAATTCCCTCTTTTGCTTTCCTTGCCTGCTTTTTGATGAAGATCAAGGTACTTGGTCGAGGACAGGTTACAAGGACTTAAAGCATCTTTCGGAGAGGACAATGAAGCATGAGAGCAGCAACAGTCATTTGGAAAATGCCGTAAAATTGGGATTACTTGGAAGGGTGAATGTTGCAGCTCAGATTGACAGCGCCTACAGACGCGGCATTGATTCTCATAATAGGAAGGTGGAAGAAAACAGGTACGTGCTTGGTCGGATCATCACCTGTATTAAACTGTGTGGGAAATGTGAGACAGCACTGCGGGGCCACAACGAGTCGGCGGACTCTCTGAATCCAGGGATATTCAGGTCAATTTTCGAGACAATGTGTGAAGGCGATTCCAGGCTTCAACGGCACTACGAAGCTCAGCTTGTTTTCAAAGGGACATCAAGCACCATACAGAATGAACTCTTGGACTGCATGTATGATGTGTACAGGGAGGAAATAGCCAAGCAAGTGGACAACACATCATTTGTTGCCGTTCAGGCCGACGAGACAACCGATGTCTCCTGTAAATCGCAAATGGTGATTGTGCTGCGATACATTATGCCTGACCTCACAGTTACAGAGCGTTTTTTGGAGTTTGTGGAAGTAAAGGACAAAACTGGTGTAGGTCTCTCTAACAGCATCAAGGCTGTTCTGGAACCCCTGAAGCTGAAAGAAAAGCTAATCGCTCAGACCTATGACGGGGCGGCCGTCATGAGCGGTAACGTGCGCGGGGTACAGACGGTGATGAAGGAGACGTACCCAAACGCTCAGTTTGTTCACTGCTACGCCCACCAACTGAACCTGACCCTGCAGCAACTGTGTTCAGCAAGGATGAGCATCCTGAAGGTGTTTTTTGCAGATCTAACTGCTTTTTCCACTTTTTTCTCCGGTGCTCCAAAACGTGTTGCAGCTCTTGCAGAGGCAACACAGAGACGCATCCCACGGCCACCGGCTGTGAGATGGAACTTTAAAAGCAGAACTGTGAACGCGGTTTGGGAGACCCGAGATGCACTACTTCAGTGTATGAAGCATATACGCGCACAACCAGGATGGGATGCGGTCACCATAAGTGAGGCATACGGCCTGTCAAAGAAACTGCGGGACCGAGCATTTATGCAGCTCCTGGAGTTTTTTTCGTTGCTTATGCCAGAAGTGGATGTTCTATACAACACTCTGCAAAAACGAAGCATCGATGCACCTGGGATCAACAGCGCGCTCTGCCGTTTCAAGGAAAATGTTCAGAAAATGAGGCAGAAAACTGATGCATTGGCCGCCACTGCTCATGATGGAACAGACGAGCCAGGCCGACGAGTCAGCAGCACAGCGCCGGTGATGAAGGAGGCTTGTGACACAGTCATCTCACAGGTGGAACAGAGGTTCTCACAGAGTGACCATTTGATCGCTGCAAAGCTTGTTGACAGTTCATTCTTCCCACAGCATGTCCTGTCATTTCCTACACCTGAGCTTGACTGCGCCGTGAAACTGTGGCCTGCGTTGGGAAACAAGGAGAAGTTGAAGTCTGAGCTGACCACGCTCTACCGCCACAGTGAGCTTCACACTGGAAACACTGCCCTGTCTCTGTTGAAATCCATTCACGAGAACAACTTGGAGGAAACGTTTGCTGAGACTGTTATTTTGGTCAAAATAATAGTGACAACTCCGATGACGACATCCGAGTCAGAGAGGAACTTTTCCACCCTCAAAAGGATAAAGACTTTCACTCGCAACACCATGGGACAGCCGCGACTGAACGCATTGGCCATGCTTTCAATTGAAAGCCAGTTGATCCAGCAACTACAGGACTTCATCCCCAAAGTGATAGACACATTCTGTCAGAGGAAGGACCGCCGTGCCGCTTTTCTTTTCAAGTGAGCCTTCAGCTTTGGTAAGTTCATTTATGTCATATATTTTGTTGATCTTCTGTGTTTTGCCTCTGCTGGATCGATTGATATTGTGACCTCGATGATGAGTGTCTGTGTTTTCCTTATATTTACAGGCTATGGTGTTTTAATGCTAAAGCATTACGGTTGTTGTTATTGTTAAGAATTACTTTGTGATGGTGACCTTTACTCCATGTATGAAGGTGCATTACTATGACATCCCCACGCTGTGTACGTAAATGTATGCGCTCACAGTGTTGCTCCTGTGGTCTTCAGTATGTAATTTGACACTCCCCCTCTCTCTCTCCTCCCCCTCTCTCTCTCCTCCCCCCCTCTCTCTGTCCCCCCTCTCTCTCTCCTCCCTCTCTCTGTCCCCCCCCTCTCTCTCTCTCTCTCCCCCGACCTCTTTCTGCCCCCCCAGTTTTGTACACCTAGAAACGCCACTGTTCACGAAATATGACTACTACTATACTCTTTAACATTTTGGGTTACTTAATGTTACTTAATGTTAAGGCTAATAAAAATGACAAGGCTAAGCAGGGCTGCCAACCTTTGAGTTCAGCTTGGAGTGAAAATTCTTTTTTGGTGAACCGAAAAAAGAAACGTTCATGTGTAGGCCTACAGTGTTACAAATGTATTGAACATGTACAAACTAGGGTTTCCCATTATTGTACCGGGCGCTACAGTGGAATATGCACATACACGTTTGTACCCGCGACACTTACAATGAAGGCTCGATAATCAGCTCACAGCATATAAAATGTCATATAGGTGTAAGCAGAGGTAACGTGCTATTTTATAAGTCCGACAGGAGAGAGCTCTCCCTCTCCTTGTTTTAGAAACAGCTTCTAATATCCGTTAGCGCAGCTAGCTAACCAGATGCTAACAACAAGAATGCAAATAGTGAGTTTGGTAGAAATATACTGTATAATAGTAAAGGTATTGAAGATGATGCCATATTTATTGAAGATTTTACATTATAAATATTCCCCAATATTATTCAAAAGCATATTCTTCAAAACTCCTTGCTTGTAGTATGACACACAGGAGACTATTGATGTGTGCAGTGAGTTTGGTAGTAATATACTGTATAATAGTGATTGAATATTATTGTATTTACTGTTTTTAAATGCCTTTGTCTGAATGTCTTTCATTTTTGTAAAGCACCTTGAATTGCCTTGTGTTGAAAGGTGCTATATAAATAAACTTGCCTTGCCTTGCCTATTCTCTTTTTTTGGAGTTGCACTTTGCAGACGGTCCCTGAGCACTCGTTTCTTCTCCGGCTGCGGATAGAGACCAATGTAATGTGTCCAGCACGGAGGACGGCGCATATTGGCTTTTTTCAAATCAAAATGTGATTGTAGTTCATTGTCAACCTTACCACGGTACTTTGGAGACGTTATTTGTGTCTGAATAACGTTTTGTTCATGAGTTATTGATCCGTGAAATCCAAATCTCCCAATATCGTTCCAACTTTACTGAACTAAGCCAGAAGACCGTCTCATTTTGTAGACCGCTCGGTTTGCTGTTCCTTCACTTTATTTTTATATACATTTATTTTGGACGAAAACTTAGCGTGAGGAAAGGCATGTGTGGCGTGAGTGCGTGAGATATGGGTTAATTGCGTGACTCTCACGCTCAATGCGTGAGGGTTGGCCGCCCTGGGCTATAGCTGTAATGCTAACTAACGTGCTTACTACTAGCTAGGTAGCTAACTTGATCCAGCCACTCCTAGTCCTTTCATCAGACGGGAAGCGAAAGAACGAGCAAGACCCATTGCTGGTATGATTACAACCTGGTACAAAGCACACAGGTATCTTGTTAAAGTTATCTTAGCTATCTCTTATATTTAGTAAAGGAAAACAATTATGACATCACTTACGCGACTCTGGGATTTGTAGTCTTTCTAGTTGCGTATTTTTCATAGTCTTATATTTCAACAGTTTTACGACAAACTGTGACTTTTTTGACATGGCAATGATTATTTAAGATTGACAAACATCATGTGTAATTCGTGGCACAATTCAAACAGGATCGAAAGATAATATTTCTCTCCCCATTGACTTCAATACATAATTTTTCGAAATAAGGTCTCATGGGGCGGAAGTAGAAGGGCAGGACTTCGCCTAGAACTGGATACAGCGTGGGAGGCGGGGTCTCGTTCTTTCCTATGAGAGCTGCTCATTGGCGCATGAGGAGAAAATGGCCCAACTTTTGAGAGAGCGAAACGTCAGATTACCCATCATGCCTAGCTGTCAGAGCAGAAGAACCCGAATAATCAGATCCTCCTTCGCACTCCAAGAATTTGGAGTTTCAGGCTCTGCACTTTCCCTCCTCACTACAGTAACTTGGAGAAGGTCAGAGTCCGACCCTTGTCAATTAACTACAGGGGTCCCTCAGGGCTCTGTTCTTGGTCCCCTCCTCTTCTCTTTGTACACAAACTCGCTTGGATCAGTCATTAGCCCGCATGGTTTTACTGACTCAGACGGCAAGGAATCTGCATGGGTGTGACCCTAACAAACTCTCTTTCACTGCAAACATCGTTGCTACAACCCACTGCTGCAGATACACTCTTTACAACATCAGGAGGATACGTCCCCTCCTGACCCAGAAAGCGACACAACTTCTGGTCCAGGCTCTCGTCATCTCCCGCCTAGACTACTGCAACTCCCTCCTGGCTGGTCTACCTGCAGGTGCCATCCGACCTCTGCAGCTCATCCAGAATGCAGCGGCTCGTCTGGTCTTCAACCTTCCAACATTTTCCCACACCACGCCGCTCCTCCGCTCACTTCACTTCAGCAAAAACATGTCGGTTTGCTGGCTCCAAAATTGTGGAATGAGCTCCCCATTGAAATCAGGACAGCAGAAAGCCTACACATTTTCCAGCGCAGATTGAATACTCATCTCTTTCGACTCCACTTCGAGCGATAGAATTACTAACAAAGAATTATTAACAAAGCACTTATATACTAATAAAGGACTGGCTTATCTAAAGCCAGTTGAGTAGCACTTGACATGTTTTGGCTCTATGAAACCTGATGTACTTATATGATTCTGTTTTCTTCAAGTTTGTATCTTCTTGGTCGAATGCACTTATTGTAAGTCGCTTTGGATAAAAGTGTCAGCTAAATGCAATGTAATGTATAGAGAGGCGAAGTCCCGCCCATAGCACTGGATATGTCCATCGCACGCATGTGCAGTTTGAGTACCTAATAACAACAAAGTCACCTGTGACCCACGTGACACCGGCTACATAGGCCGGCGTCATTAGAGGATCTGTTCCCGGAATCTTCTCGCGAGCACACAAGAATTCTGAGTGACAGGATACTCTGGCGGTCATCCGGGACTCATAGAACCGTAGTTACAGCCGTAACTATCGTTCTATTTCGTCCCTACTGACCGGTGCTTTAGCACTGGATGACTTATACCAACCATGTCATGAAGAATCCAAGCCCTTGCTCACTACTGGAAGCAGCGGAGCTCAGCAAAAGGACCACGCCCAAAGAATGGGGAGTGGCAACATTAACCCGTGCAGATGGTCTCCAGGGGCACCACTCTCAAGGCAGCCCAAGATTTTGAGATGCTCCTTGTAGAGTGGCATCTCAGCCCTGATGGCAGGGGCGGCCACTGGCCCCATAGGCATGTGAGATGGTATCGACAACCTAGTGGGGCAGCCGCTGGTTAGAGGGCACAACCTCCTTTAGTGCCGCCATGGCAAACGAAGAGCTGCTCCGACTGCCATATAAGGGCAGTAGTCTTGATATACGCCCTTTGGGCACCCACAGGGCACAGCAACTTTGACGTGCCATTCTCCTGAATGTCAAAGCGTGCCAGCTGGGCAGGCTGATTGAAGTGGGTTTGTTGAAGCACCTTGGGCAGGAATGCCACATTTGCCCAAAGGGCAACACCTGAGAGTCCCACCTCGGGCATGTATCGCTTACGGAGAGGACATGCAACTCCCCAACTCGCTTCCCTGAGGCTATGGCAAGCAGAAATGCTGCCTTCGTGGGCAGCCACCTAAGCCCCACCTGGGCCAGGGGCTTGAAGGGAGGAGATGATAGGGCATTCGGCAGCAGGAGCAGGTCCCAAGCCGGAGCCCTCGGGGTGCTAGGGGGACGCTGCCATAAAGCCTCTCTCAGGAAGAGGGACACCGACCTGTGGCACCCCGCCGTGGCGCCGTCGACACGAACATGTCGGGCAGAAATAGCAACCACATAAACTCTCAGAGTGGAGTGAGAATGTCCACTATCTAGAAGGGACTGCTGTCTGGGCAACAGCAGAGATGTTCACAAGTCTTTTTTTGCAAGTCCAAGTCAAGTCTCAAGTCTTTGGTCACGAGTCCAAGTCAAGTCTCAAGTCTTTGTGGGGTGAGACTTGATCAAGTCTCAAGTCTTTGGTCACGAGTCCAAGTCAAGTCTCAAGTCTCTAAAAAAATAAAAGTCTCATGTCTCTTCTGGTTGTAATAAGCCTTCTATTGTCTGCTGCTATCCAGTCTGTTAAGAATACTGCACAGCTATATCTAAGACATTCAAAGCATTTACTGTATTATTATCACTCCTATATCTATTAGCATACAGTATCAGTACTGATTAGTTGTTTGTTATATGATCACTTTAAACAGGCTATTGCAATGCAATATGAGGAAAAACATCACACTTTAGCTAAATGCAAACAACTTATAAGCAAAACACTTCAGAATCAGAAATCAGTATCACAAATACTTTATTAATCCCCCGCAGGGAAACTGTGTTAAAAGTACTTAAAAGTATAAATTTGTTCTGTGCCATTTGCAACTAAAAAACTATTGCTGCAATATTATCTGAAATATACTGAACTGGTGATATTAAAACATGACCTGTTCCAAAATAGATATCTACCATTAACACCATTTACCAGCCAAATGCTGGTAAATCATGCAAGTGGCTGGTACTGTATGTTGCACGCACCAGCCAAAAATAACAATGGCAATCTATTGAGTGGCTGGTAAAATTTCAACATTCACTAGGCTAGCCATTTTAAATTTGACCTCTGCAACCGTATTGTTTAATTACACTGGGTCTCTAATTACATCTTTTAAGTCTACTATAAATAAACATATTCCTCTATCCTCTCACTCAAACCCAGTGTAATGGTAACCTGATAAACTTGTAACATTAACGTTACGTGGTCAACAATAAACCTGTAACCTGCCTATAAACCGACAGATGTATTTATGTATGTAACTATGTATTTTTCTACGTTTAACGTTAGCCAGTAGATGGTGGCAGCGGAACGTAATGATTAACGTTACCGACCTTTTTTATGTCATGTCAAGAGTTGGATGTCAACGCCACTCAACGCAAACAAGTGTGACAAGCAAACATTCACTCATCTTTTCAAATATTCAGTTACAAAGCTAGTAGCAAGCTACGTTAACATTACATAGCTGATGCTGAGCTAAACATGTTTGCTAACCGTCCATATGCGTTAATGTGACTGACCTCTCCGGGTGAGTTTTCAAGTGCCTGATGACATTTGACGTTGTTGCACCAGCATCCTTGATTTTAATATTGCAGACTTTGCAGTGTGCGCTCCTTTTGTTGGTGCCGCCGGCATTTTGTTCGAAGTTTGTATAGTTGAACCTAATTACAAGCCGTACAGCTGCAGGTGTCCCGCCGGTCGCCATGGTGTGACCATTATGTTAATGTTAAAGGTGGGGTAGGTAAGTTTGAGAAACCGGCTCGATATACACTTTTTGTTATATTCCATGGAATGCTCTTAACATCCCGATAGCCGGCCCGGCTAAAGTAACTGGATGGCCTACCTGCCTGTCAGCCTTCCATCGGGGCACAAACTTATCTCGTGCCCTCATTGGTCATGTGCGCGTTCGTGTGTGTTGGAGGAGGGGCTCTGTGAGGAAGTGGCAGATTTTCTCCGGTTGTGTATTTTCAAATTCTAGCGATCTCGAGCTGGTTTCTCAAACGTACCTACCCCACCTTTAATACGCCAAAAATAGAAAACACAATGATTGTTCACAAGTCCCAAAACACGAGTCCAAGTCGAGTCCGAAGTCTTTTGAGCAGGAGTCCAAGTCAAGTCTGAAGTCTCTGTGTGTGCGACTTAAGTGCGACTCGAATCCGAGTCACAAACTCGAGTCCCCATCTCTGAGCAACAGTGTACATGCTGTCCCAAGGAACAAGCTCATGCTTGCCCCCCAGTTGGGGTAGAAAGTGCGTGAGTGCAAGCTGCACAGCCCGAAGCTCCAGCACGTTGACATGGCGTGCACCCTCCTGGGCAGACCACTGACCCTGAACAGTCCTGCCCTGCCGCACTGCACCCCACCCTGAGAGACATGCACCTACGGTGACGGTCTCCTGGCGGGATGGGATGGCGCCCATGGGCACGCCCATCAGGAGATAGGCCCTGCCCCTCCAGCGTGACAGAGAGTGGAGGCAGCGCTGCGACACCCTGACTTTCCTGTGCCACTTGGCGTCCAAGTGAAGGCTGTTCAGCCACATCTGCATGGGGCGCAACGACAGCGGGCCTAAGGGCCCAACGGCCGAGGCAGCCGTCAGTCTGCCCAAGGGCCGGAGGAACTGAATATAAGGCACCATCTTGCGTGTTTCATCTTGCCCGGCCCACGGAAGTACAGACAGCCCAGTAACTGAGCTGCTGCTGGGAAAGCAGCCGACGATCGGCCCCGAGAGTCTCAGCGCCTAGCCCCCCGGCCTCCCCAGGCCCTGAGGCACGAGGCCACCTAGAAGGCCGGCGGTCGAGGGCACGAAAGCCCCCGGGAGGCGGATGCCTAACTCGCCTAACACAAAGAGGGATGTAACTACACCCACGTTACCGGCAGAGGGAGCGAGAGCACTGCCTTCACCTAGCTGGATTAAATAAAGAAGTTTAACGGGGCAGCTTAGCCAGACGGCTGCTGCTAGAATCAAGCAACACGTCTACCAAGAGCGGGGGCGAGAACACTGCCTTCACTGGTTGAGTTCATAACGAATGCCAGGTGCAGCGTACCCGGGAGCAGGTGCGAGAACACAGCCTTCATCGGCTACCTGCTGAACGGAAAGAGTAGAGCAGTGCTCCTACTCGCCGAACACAGAGAGGGATGTAAATGACCTACACCCACGTTACTAGCAGAGGGAGCGGGAGCGAGAGCACTGCCTTCACCTAGCTGGATTAAATAAAGAAGCTTAACGGGGCAGTTTAGCCAGGTGGCTGCTGCTCAGAATCAAGCAACACGTCTACCAGGAGCGGGGGCGAAAAAAACTGCCTTCACTGGATGAGTTAAACAATGAAGCTCAACAGAACACGCCAGATGTTAGCCAAGCAGCCGCTGCTAACATTCAGAGCAATACGTTACAGGGAGTGGGAGCGAGAGCACTGCCTTCACCAGCTGAGTTTAAATAAAGAAGCTTTAACAAAACATGCAAGATGTTAGCCAAGCAGCTGCTGCTAACAATCAAAACAATACGTTACCGGGAGCGAGAGCGAGAGCACTGCCTTCACCAGCTGAGTTAAATAATTAAGCTTAACAGTACACGCAAGGCGTTAGCCAAGTGGCTGCTGCTAACAATCAAGCGAGATCAAGTCAAATAACACAAAGTTTTGCCTCTGCGAGACAGATAGCTCCTGAATGTTTTCCTATCCGACCATGGCTGTCCTCTGTCTCCTGCTATCTGTATTTTGCGCGGTATATCTCTGAACGATGGTGATTCCACTGTGCAAATGGGCAACATTTCCTCTGAAGGATGCTACAAGCCTACTTACTTTGTAACGCGTTACACCCAACTCTGCTTACACGGCTTAGAAACTCTGCTTACACGGCTTAGAACCGTAGTTACAAAAGTAACCGTGGCCGGTGCTTAAAAGTGTCAGCCAAACGGCTGCACACTAGATAATATAATATTGGGAGGATGAAATCCTCTTAGTCTAGTAGGCTACTAGGAGCAGTAAATACAACGATATAGCCAGGGGTGCACATGACTTTTTTACCCTGGTTCTCAAAGGAGCACCTGGAGATGTTGCTTGGTGCGCATCCTTAAAATGAAATAAACCGGACCTTTTGAGGGGTACTTGACTTTATGAACGGGGGGGGGGGGGGGGGGGGGGGGGGGGGTGCGCTAATGAGCACGCTCATGAACTGTTCGCTGTATGCCTCGCACCCGGCGGAGCGCATAAAGCAGATCCTTCACGCGATAGCGAGTGGTAGATCGAGGGATCGCAGATGCCATCGTGCTCGCGGACGGATTAAAAAAATTAAACCTAAATGGCTCGTGAATTATACTTTGGCGGCCGTTAATATACCTGGGCGGCCCGCCCAAGTAAAGTCTATGTCTCTATTTTGAGTGGGGGTGCTGAGGTGCTGGACTCCAGTGAACACTATTACGGGCACTATAGAGCACGCACAAAAGCGCGAGCACCAGGGGCGCTACAGTGGAATGTTCTACTGCAACACTCCCCACACGCAAACACACAGTACACCCACGACTGTAAACAATGAAGGCTCGATAATCAGCTCACGGCATATAGAAAATGCTATTTTTTACGAGTGGGGAGCGGACCTCACCTCCTCTAGGGGGGTCCGGGGGGATGCTCCCACGGGAAGATTTTTTTTAAATATTGAAGTTAAAAGCATCAATCTGGTGCACTTTGAGAGCAACATTAAGAGATCTATGGATACATCTCTCAACACCTGGGATGAAACACAACTGTAAGCAGATGTTCTTTTTCTTTATGAATATTTTACAAATCTCCCCTTTCAAACTGTATTCTTGTTTTACTGCCATATAGTATTTCATAACTGTTTTTCCTTTATTCTCTTGTTTTTTTTATAACTATAATGATCATATGAAGGTGTGCCGTGGAAATAATCTTTTGAATAATTTGTGACCAAACCGTTAGAGACCCACTGAGATAACTTAGACTAAAGTTAACTATCTAAACCAGGGGTCCCAAAACTTTTTCCTGTGAGGGCCACATAACTTTTCCCTTCTCTGATGGGGGCCGGGTCAGTTTGTAACAGAAAAAGTGTGACGATCGCATGGGTGTCTAAACGTAAACATTTATTGTTTTCTAGAAATCCACACATAACCAAATATTAATAACCCTTTCCGGGATCTTCACAGACAAAAAGTCAGGAAATAAATAACACTATTAATGAAATAAATAACACTATTTATGAAATAAATAATAACCAAATAACCCTCTCTGGGTTCTTCACAGAAAAAAAGTCCATTGAAAATTACTGTAACTTTCTGTTGTGCCGTGCACAATCTTAACAGGTAAAAGTTTAGCTTAGTTGTCAGAGCAGAATCTCTCAAAATAAACGTGGATTTACGTAAAAAAAACTATTTTTTCGGGGTTCGGGTGTTTTGTTTGATTTTAAACAAACAAAGTCTTGGCTTTCAGAATATGAAACTTTTATTTCCAATTTATTTATTTCTCACTCGCAATCTGCTCTTCCGCAGCGCCGCCCCCCCCCTCACTCCGCTGAAATTATGAATGTAAGAGTATAGTAATCATAGATAACACTGCAGGGTCCGTTACAGTTTGTTTTCATCTGATTTCAATTAAACAAAGTCTTGGCTTTCAGAATATTAAACTTGTTTCGGCAAATTCAGATGATAAATACAACTTTGAAGCTTCGGCATAATTACAAGCGGAGAACAGAGTAACTTAACGTCACAGCAGGCATAACAATAGCCGGTGTTTGTCGTGAGTGTTTTCCCCGGGAAACAAACACAATACACACAAACGCAAAATTACACAAGCACACACACTCACACGTATACACACACACTCGCGAGCTTCCCCACGAAAATATCTTCCCTCGGTAGTATTTTGATCATTTGCTCCGCTAATAATCAATCAGATCGATGGATTCCAGAGAAGAACTTTGAAGGCCTTTTTCTCAAAATGATGACTCGGTGACAGTCATTATATAATGTGACATATTTCGCTTAATATTTGAAGTACAAAAACAATCCTGATATCATTAGAAAGCTAGGAATATCCTCTTTCCAACATTGTAAACAACTCAAAAGGTGTCTTCGGGTCAATGCGACTGATTTCGATAGAGCAGGTCACAACATTTTGACAGGGGCTAGTCTAGGATTCGCGTGGCCAGACAGACTGAAAGAAAAAAAAATCTCTCTCTCTCTGAGAGAGAG
>NW_022992185.1:0-175235 GCF_902827175.1 Gymnodraco acuticeps
TCTCTCTCTCTCTCTATCTCTCTCTCTCTCTGTCTCGGTCTCTCTTCTCTCTCTCTCTCTCTCTCTCTCTCTCTCTCTCTCTCTCTCTCTCTCTCTCTCTCTCTCTCTCTCTCTCTCTCGACAGCCCGTCAGTATCAGGGTTAGTCAAAATGAATCCCTTGGCCGGTTTCTAGTGTTCATTTACCGTTTTGTCTTCTCTTTGCTTAATCGATTTGAAACCAAGTCTAACGTAGCTTAAACTTAACGTTAGCTTTCTAGCCTTAACACAACACGTTCACGCACCTTTCTCTGTGGGGTTTGTTGTATAGTGACGAATGAAGTTGGATGTTGTGGTGGTCGTTGTCATTGATTCTTTATGCTTGCAGACCCTGCATATCGCTGTTCTCTTCTTATTACCGTCATCGACAACATAATCCTTGAATCCAAACTTCACTATTTTTGGAGTAAAGCTAGCTGCTGCCATGTTAACTGACACTCCTGCCTTCTAGTGGGTTGCCAGGTTTGCGTGCATGGCGCTATAATAATCCAATCGCATTTCGAAAAAACTAAACGTAATATCTCAATACAAAAACAAATGCAAATATAAAATGTTGTCTCAAACTTAAGTCAAGTCTCAAGTCATGAATACCAAGTCAAAGTCAAGTCAAGTCTTTTATCAATGTTAGTCAGGCAAGTCTCAAGTCCAAAAATATGCGACTTGAGTCAAGTAGTCATGTGACTTGAGTCCCCACCCCTGATGGCAGCCATTCCATTCCAGCGTCTGTTGAATTCCAAAACAAAAACAGAGAAATGTTGTCAGTAGTTTAGAGAATAAAATAAAAGAAGGTTAATTTTACTCAAACACATACCTTTAAATAGTAAAACCAGAGAGACTGATAATGCTCTCTTGTTTTTTTCCAGAACTGTATATGCCACAACAACAAATGACTTTTTAAATGTTCCTGAAAGCATGCTTACATGATTGGATATGATGCAACAGGTCATGAAAGGAATAGGAAAACATGTGTTCAGCTTTTATCTGACAAACTAATGCTTGTGTTGGTCTTGTTTATAAGTTAATATCTGTGTTGGCTCACTGATCCCCGCACTGTTTCCAAATGAGGGTCAAATGAGCTGGTCATGCTGATAAGAGTACCATGTGATGAAGAGTGGCCAATGGTTCAGAGGCAGACTGGACAATGATGGAGGGCTGAGATAAGGAGGTCAGTGTGGCCGAAGTAAGGCCTCATGGGACAGGAGATAGGATCCTGGCTGGACTTCAGACTCTGCAGCAGGTTAGACTGTCTGAGGAGTCATGTTGGCGCTTGACCCGAGACAGAAATCTGACTCTGACCCGACATGAACCTGGCTCAGTTTGGTCCACATCCCAACAGACTTTGACAACTATCATGTGTCAGAAAGCAAGACCCCAACGACCCACGTATTCCCTTTTTAATAAGTATATTAACAAATAGGTATGATTTTTTTCAAAATATTTGTGAAATTGAGCTCCAACCAAATTGAGTCATTCAATACAAAATTCAGCCCAACCCGACCCGAGCACAACAGGTAGGGTTGCTTTTGTTGCGTCTGGCATCAGTGTCACACTCTCATATGCACTGGGGCAAGAGAATGTCAAAATGTAGGACCGGTTACAGTGTGGCACAACCAGGACTGGTGAAGAAAGTGTGCCAGAAGCTGCTTGATGATTAATAAAGCCCATTCGCTCCAGGTGCTTTGTGACAGCTGAACAATTTTTGCAATCCTTGCTTTAATCACTTGTTTTTATTAATTTCTACTACACACTTTTATTCTCCCCCCTCAAACCACACTCTTTCCTGCTCCCTCCTCCCCTCCTCCCCTCCATAACCCCAAGCCCGTCCCTCCACCACCACCTCCCTCTCAACCCCCCACCGGCTGTGGGAAAGCCATTTTATCAGCGTCTGTCCGTTGTTCTCTGGTGGGGATAGATACAGAGAAGATAGATGAGTGTTTTGACATGGAGAGTGTTAGACAAACACTCTTATCAGGCCCGCCACTTTAGACCGACCCCCCCGAAAAATTCGCCTGAACCATTGACTAGCTGAGAAGGGGAGGGGGGAGGGGAGAGGAGGGGCGGTCGGAGGTGGTAGGAGGGGAGGAGAGACAGATTTGTGTATGCGTTTCGATCAGAGATAACAGTGAAACCAGAAAGTTTCCCACTGTCACTCTCCAGTGTTTCTGACACATGTTGTTCCTCAGATGTGCAGAGACTTGTGTAAAGTACAGACTGCTGCCCATGCTGCACTCAGATCTGTTTTAAGTAGATGGATCAGTGTGCCATGCCTCGGGGCTAACTGGCTCTATCAGGACTGCAGCAGGCTCAGGCCTCAGCCGTCACCGCCATCCTTCGACAGTTATCAATTTGAGGAAGTACACAAGAAGTTTCCTCTGTTTCCCCGGCCAGGACAGAAAGAGCACGGCTGGTATCACACCCCCCCTGCTGGTGGTATCACACCCCCCCTGCTGGTGTCAAACCCCTCCTGCTGTCGAGCGTGGACAGTTTCAGCTGTTTTGTCTGAACTGATGCAGGGTTCAGCTCAAGTTCATCCACATTCTGTCTTTTTGTTTGTTGTTTTGTTTTTGCATTTGAGCCCGTCATGTGGTCTCTATTAAATGCTATGGTTCATGTTTTAACACTATGAAAGGTATAAAAAACACTTTTTGATTAAAGACCATAGTTTCTATTAATACTAGTTATCCCAGTATCGAATAGTCAGTAAGACATCTCCCTCTTCAAAAAAAACGTTAGTACTAAAAGCTATAAGTAAGGGTGACTACAAGCTATAAATAAATGAAATATGTTCATGCTTACAAATCATTTGAAAAAGGATGTTTTGATACCTATGATATAAATGTACCTACAGTTGTTTTATATCCCCTGATGTTAACCAATCCTTTCTGTGTCCTTCCTCTAGATGAGCTGGAGTTAAGTGAAGTAGGGGGGGGCAGCAAGGTGGTCGCTGGCAGGGATCTCGAAACAGACACAATGTGGGGCCCCTACCCAGGAATCCTCCAATCAGAGGGCAGCACAGAGGATCCTGATACAGAGGTAAGACCTCCACTTACCTCTTGCAAAGAGTCTGTCATGGTGACTGAGGCTGAGCCACTATCACTATGTATCAATCCTTATACACATGGACATGATGCTCTTCCTGAATAGCCTCAATGCACTATAACAAATGATGAAAAGCCATTGTAAAACAATAGAAGGTTTCAATCATCTTAATTTATAAATTATGTTTGTCCTACGTTGTTGAATTTGTGATATTGAGGTATTTGTTCTGCTTTTGGTGTGCCCTTGTCTTGCATTGAAATCCTGCTAGATATTACCACTAGAAGATTACAGATATTCTAAACATATTAATTTATAGTATTGACTGTTGACATCAATAGAAACTATATTGTAACACTGTTGGTGAGCTTAAGCTTCAGTTCAAAATCGTATTATGTATGTTTTCTAATATCTGCTAACCGTGGCTGACGGCACACACAATTATCTATATTTTCTAAATTCCACCAGTGATATCTGACCTGTAATTGCAAGTACAAATAAGTTGTTATTCCAAACTAGTTTGAAGCTGTCGACAATTACTGTTTAACAGTGGTGGCTGGTGGAAAATATTTTTGGTGGGGCTGTTGATATAGTGAGTAAAAAAATATTTTTTGGGAGAATTGACCCCTTAAATTAGGACTTCTGGTGATGTAATGGCGCGTTTCCACGGCAGCGCGGAGCTCGCTTTAAGCGTGCCGAGCCGTGCGGGGCCCGTTTTTGGTTGCGTTTCCACTTGGCCTAGTACCGGCTAGCGGGTCCTAATTCACAGTATTTCTGGCCCCATAAAATTGTGGTTCTAGGGCCAGGAACAACCAGGCTGAGTCGGGCTGAGTATGCTAAACTAGAGAGAGAATCGCTGGCAAGGGAGCTACAACTACAACAAGATGAACATATTTGACCGTGATTTAATTGTAATACACGTTTCAAAATGATGCCGAAGTAACAACATACTGATACCGGATAGTAACAACCATGAATTAATGCTTTGACAAGTCTGCAGACAGACGGCAGGCGAAAAACCCTTTTAAAATGCGTGTTTTCTAAATGGAGATTGGCTAAGCTAACGTTGTAAATGCTCCGACCGTCACAGGAACATGTGACTTATCAGTAACTTTAGACATCGTCGTAACACCATTTTAAACGAGATTTTATTGTAGATTATACATTTTACTGATACCAATTATAAAATATTTACCTTGTTTATTAAAATAAAAATAAAATAAAAATATATATATATTTTTTTAATTTTGTATGTGGGAAGAGGTGGGGCGGCGCCCCTATGGGCCGGCCACCACTGCTGTTTAATCTTTATAAGAATAGTCTTGGAATCATTTGTTAATTATTTTAGAAAATTGTTCAGAAAATGAATTCATGTGATGTAGAGAAGACATCACTATGTGAGTCTCCTCACACACCGGGGACACATATTTATGTGTAAAAGACATCAAAAAGTGCATTTTGCATGATAGGTCCCCTTTAATAAAATGACATCTTCACACAACACTGAGGTTAGAGTTGATTACTGTAACTACAGCAGGATTTTGTGTGTGTGTGTGTGTGTGTGTGTGTGTGTGTGTGTGTGTGTGTGTGTGTGTGTGTGTGTGTGTGTGTGTGTGTGTGTGTGTGTGTGTGTGTGTGTGTGTGTGTGTGTGTGTGTGTGTGTGTGTGTGTGTGGTGTGTGTGTGTGTGTGTGTGTGTGTGTGTGTGTGTGTGTGTGTGTGTGTGTGTGTGTGTGACCGGAAGGAGCCCTATCAGGCTGGGTTTGTGCATCATGTGCAAGTCCATATGATACTGATGCTAGGAGAGGTTTCCTGGCATGAAGCACAAAACACAACACAGAGACATAATCTCACACACACACACACACATATATATATATGATATATTAATGCAATTTGTGATCTACCTTGCTTTACCTGCTATTTTCAGTTGCCAAATGTGAGTCCAGCTTAGCCCAGTGTAACTGTCCATGTCTGTCTGAAGCAGATCATATTCTGTTCACTAAATGGCCCATTCAGTTCTCCTCTCCTTCACTTCTTTCCTCTCTGATCTCTTCTCTTCTCTCTTCTCCTCCTAGCCGTCCCCTGACTCCCATCCTCTCCCCTCTCTTCTTCCTCTCCTCCCAGCCCTCCCCAGACGTCCGCCTGTTTTTTATCTCCACATGGCGCCATCCTCCTGGATAACAAACCCCAGTGATTGATTCCTGCTTGATAGGCTCTCATTTCTAAGATTTCATTTATTATCAGTATGGTTCTGAGTGTACAGAAGATATGTGTGTGTGTGTGTGTGTGTGTGTGTGTGTGTGTGTGTGTGTGTGTGTGTGTGTGTGTGTGTGTGTGTGTGTGTGTGTGTGTGTGTGTGTGTGTGTGTGTGTGTGTGTGTGTGTGTGTGTGTGTGTGTGTGTGTGTGTGTGTGTGTGTGTGTGTGTGTGTGTGTGTGTGTGTGTGTGTGTGTGTGTGTGTGTGTGTGTGTGTGTGTGTGCACTGACTCTCACTCTCGCACACACTCTCTCACCCATCACCTTTTGTTCTTCCCCTCCCTTCCGCTGCCCATGCCTCCTCTGGACTGTAAAGTCAGTGTCTGTTCTTTCAAAGGTTCCCTTCGTAAAGAAAGCATCTCATTCTGACTCTAAATACATATCTCTCTCTTCTTCCTCATTTTCTGCCCTTCCTACCACCCTCTCCCCTCCTATCTGCGTCTGAAGAAGTGAGGAGATGGACATTCAGTATCTGCTGGAGATAGTGGCCATAATCTCACATTCCTCCTGTGTTTCTCCCCCTGTCACTCCACATCCTCCCCCTTCTCCATCTATCCCTCCCTCATGGGTCAGCAGGGGTCAGGGCTATCCTCCTCAGTGTGTGTGAGAGTTTCTTCTCCTGCTGCGCAGCTGAAGCCCAGCATCAAACCCAGTTCACAATCCTTTTCTACAAGTATAATATTCTGTACTCATCTTCCCATTTCTACCACATATACAGTACTGCCCCAGCAGGGTGGGGGGAGGTCGGGTTAGAATGAAGAGTAAGAGCTGTTCATTATTAGTTCATATTGGGTGGTTCATATAAAATGGTATAAAACCTACAGGAAATTATACAATGTCACTGTAAATTGACATTTACAAATTAACAACAACATGTTTCAACAACTTTGAACCACACACTCATTTTGACATGTTCTGACTTTTTTCTGAGCTTAGCATTGTAGGAGAATATCGTACATCAACAGCACACTCAAATCTGAAGTGTATATATATACTGTGCTTTGTAACTTCTCCAGTGTGAACACTGCATACTGTGTGCAGCATAGGAAGCTACTTCCTGCCAGGAGATTGGAATTACAACTCTATGATCACATGCCCTTTTTGTTTGTTTAGGCATTCTAATTATTCCAGTGTTTTGTAAACTCTAATTGCAGATACAAATTGATGGCTAGAAAGCCACAAACATAGCCCAACTTAATATTCTCTTTTTTATTATACTCGTTTTTTATTATACTCATCTCATAGACATGGTTGGATTGCTTGTAGGAGTAATCCTCATTCCTTTCTTCATATCTTTTGTTTGGCACAATACATTGCAAACTGAAGGTGGTGCAGAGTGACACACATTTTATTTCTGAGACACAGCTTTTAAAGTATAGTGGGGTTACAGTTTGTATCTTATCTTAGAGAGATGTCATCTTTCGACTGGGCCCCGCTCTCTCAGAATCCTTCTCTGGTTCATCTCCCTGTTATGGACATGCTTCATCCTCACCATAAAATATGTGAGATCTATTGCAGTTGTCTAGCCTTCCTCACTTTGATCTTATTCGTGCTGTCTTCCTCAGTCCTCATCCTTCCTGGGCTCTGTGAAGCCCCCAGGCTTTGCCCCCCGTCTCTGTATGATTGGCATGGCCCAATCGGCAGTGTTGCCCCCCTAGCATCGCCCGCTTTCTCAGAACTTTTTCTTAACAAATGTTCCTCTTATTTGGCCCGGACAGATAAGTTTAATACGAGGCTGGCCCAGCAACACAACTACACCTGGAAGCATTTCAGTGCAATGATTATTTTTTTCTTAAACAATACAAAATGAGAGGTATTTGACGTTGTCTTGGCTTGTTGGTGTATTATCATGTGGGTGGGGTGAGTTGTCAGTTCTGAGAAATCAGGGTGGAGCAGAGAGAGAGAAATGAGATCCAGTGCTCGCTCTCCCTCCAACAGATCTCCTTCATTAGATTATTGCCGTGTTAACTGGTCTGTGTCATATGGAAATCCTGCCATTTGCATCTCTTGAGAAAGAGGCGTAAAACCATTTATCTATTTAAATATATTCTGGCTGATATGGCTGTTGGACTTTAGAACACGGTATAATAATGTTTACTGATCAGCTGATCGCTGGCTGCTGATTCCTCATCGTTTTTGGTTGAGTGAACAACCTGGTCCTCCTCGACAAGCCTCCCATGGCAACCCAGCAGTGAGCACACCACTTGTGCTATTCTGATTGGATCGCACATAAAGAATCTGATATTATATCTCCTCTCCTTCTGATTGGATCCTGCTTTAATTAACTGATAGTGCAAGTGCATGTGATTGGACCGAAGTTGCGGGATTGTTGGGAAATGTCAGTTATATGAGGTGAAAGAGTAATGATGCTTAAGTGTATGCAAACCCAGAGTTTGTTGCATCTGTTGAATCTTCCAAAAGGACAGATGTCCAAAGTAAGCCACAGAAGAAACTCTTACAACATGATCTTATTGTTCTCCCTCCTTCAGCAGCACCCAGCAGCTCGCCCCACCCCAATCCTGTGTTTCTTGGAGAGGCAGCCTGAAGGCACGATCCTAGAAGGAGCAGAGTAAGGGAGTTCAAAGCGTTATCACGCACTGAACGTCTTTTCATCATGTTTTAGAAACAAGCGTTCGCACTAATCCCCCAATAATCTCTCCAGGAGAACTGGGGCGATAAGGCGCGCCACCCACGGCTTTTCAAACACTTTTTGGGTAGTCTCTTCTCACTCCCTATATATCCTCCGCTCTCCCTCCTCTACTCTCCTCTCCACTTCCCTCACTCCCCTGAAAGGACGAGTGAAGGTGATCAGCGTCTCCTTCTCATTTTCTCTAGGGCTGTTTTCCTTTTTTTGTGTTGACTCTGAGCCGGGTTGTTTACATCCTGATTTTGATCTTTTTTATCTGGGCTCATCAACAGTGTTTCTCTGCCTCTCTGTTTCTTTCTTTCCTCCGCCCATCAAATTAGAATGTTAATTAAAATGGTGCTCCTTCAGAAGATGACAAATAGATGATTACAGCGAGTGTTGAGACACCTTCTGCGATGCCCCCCAGAAGAACCCAATACTACAGAACATTATTATGAACTAGAGAGCAAGACCAGAGTTTCTACTTTTAGTTCACAGTCAAATATATTTGTCACCTTATATACTGTACTTTGTGTACTTATTTCTGCTGTAAACTCCCTTTTCTATCTTCTTGTTAAAAGGAAATAGCTCCGCTATGTACACAAATAAAGTCATCAAAAGCAATCAAAGCCAAACATACTTATTGCGTTGGTCCTGGCTTGCAGTAGCCTGTAAGGCGGTGTCAGAGTGTTAGGTGTGAGTGTGAATATTATTTGGAAAAAGATTTGTTTACATTGTTTTAAAGGTCACCTATGTGCAAAATCCACTTTTTCATGAATTGTATCAATTTCTATAAAAACCTGTCTGAAAATGAGCTGATCAGATTTTGGCCACTTTATGATGTCATAACGATGTTTTGGCTTGTGTAACCATTAGCCAATCAGCAACCAAGGTAACCCCCCCCTTATCACCTGAATGTCCTCCTAGAGCACCATTGAGTTCTTTGTAACCAAATGTCTCTCAGAGGGGCGTGGGGAGGGGCTCCTTATTTTCATCTAAAGTAACAGACAGAGAATCAGCACTTTGGAAACAGGGCTGAAACAGAGAGGATTATGGGTAATGCTGCAATGATCTGTTTGGTGTTTCAGCCAATCAGAGACATGTTTTGTATATATCTGAGACCTGTAATATATTGATGTAAAACAGTATAATAGGGGACCTTTAATGTAATTGAATTGGTTGATATATCTGCTGTTAGACAGCCAACTGCTTAGGGTTTTACTCATAAGATGGGCAGACCAACAGCAGTCACTGACGATGTCATCTCAAAGAAAGGTACAGTCCTCTTGCAGCATACAGTGTGGAATGCTGCTTTGAGTCAGCTTTCAGGGTCTCCATCTTCACCAATCAAATCAAATCATTCAAATATTAGATTGAATCCCTCTCTCATATTATTTTTCACGGGAAAAAACTAAAAGCCAAAACTGCTGGGACTTCAAACCTGGACAAGGAGTTTTTGGGCACAGCCCTTGAGTAATGGATGTCTCTTCTCAAAATGTTGACACTGTGGATCATTGCCTCAAGGAGAGCTAGCTTTTATCTGTGGTTATTGAATCGTCGTGCTCCACACAGGCAACCTGTCGTATGACTCGCCCACATCATGACAGCAGCTGTCTGTCTGCAGGTCTGTCAGCCAGGCAGACAGAAGAGCCCGCACCTCAGCACGGGAGAGGGGGGTGATTGGAGAGAGGGGAGAGAAAACTGCCAAATAAGATAAAATACTGATAGACAGAAACTCAGCCAGGCCAGGGGGGAAGAGGAACAAAATAGAGGCAAAGAGAAGGGTGGGAAAGGTCCATCCCCTGCAGGGCTCGACAGTAATGGTTGCCAGGTTGCCATTGGTAACCATTCAGAAAAAATGTCAACCACTTCTTGGCCTTTGGTTGCCATCAGTGGCAACCAGTTAACATAAAGAAATAAGGACAGCAAACAGCTAAATGTGCACCCCAAAATAGATAAATGTTAAATATTTGTTGTATTAAGAGTGATATTTAATTATTGTTGTGACCAGTCGGAACCTGATACTTAAGTTGCACGTGCATTGGTGTGATTACGGAGCCAGAAAGCGATGCACGTTTACTCGCGTGCGCGGTGCGCCGTGTGTTTGTTTTACAAAAGATGGCGAAGCAAATGAAGTTGTTTGACTGTGCGGTAAAATGTTCGGCCAACCCGTCAACATCTCAAACGAATGTTCAAAGTGATTCAACTGATAAAGCGCAAAGTGAACTAGAACGAAAAGCAAAGAGGAAATGTGTAAAGTCTTGAGAGGCGAAATATATGGTGTTATTGTTGTGCCTTTTGAGCATAGAAAATGTTATTGAGCCATTGAACATTTTTGACTACAGAAAAATATATTTTGCAACATCAATTATATTTTGAAGAGAAATTGACTCAAGCCCTCTCACAAACTCCTGCACACGCTCTCTCTCCCTCGCTCAACCTCGCCACCCTGTGTGCGCTCAAGTTTGCCTGCGGGCTCGCTCAAGTTGTCACAGCGTTACAAATGTGCCACAAAACCAACCAAATCTGAGAACTCGAGAAGGTCAATTCTGATTGGCTGTTTTGTCTCCAATCATATTTTCTATCTGAGGTACGGAAAGAGAGGGATTTTAGGTTGCCATCAAGTTTGGCCAGACTAATACATTTCTAATGTTAAATAAATGAAAACCATTCACAGTTAAGAATTATATATTAATTATTAATGCCATAAATGATTGCATACAATTACAGTTTCTTATTTCTCCGGTATGATAGCCGTCAAACAGAAGTTACATCCATTTCTCACTTATTCTAAGAAGAAACACTTTTAGTGGGTTCAATTCTGCTACGTTGTGCCTTCACTTCCGGTAAAAGTTCCTTCAAAATAAGAGTCCCGATCTTATTACTATCAAAATAAAAGTGCCAAACGAAACTTTACCATAGGAAAATATTGGCATACAAATATAATCACTTCTATAAAAGAGAAAGAAGAAACTCGTGACTTGCTCAATTCATTTGTGAGGGATCTGTGAAGAACATGACAACAGCTGCACTACTGGTATTTAGTATACCAGCAATTGAGGGTGGACAAGTTTACTACCACTTAAGTTTCAAATAATTGTGTTAATTACTTATTGTAAAGCATTTGAACATTCTTTTGTGTCACATGTTCATTATTAAGTTGATGTATAACTGTATGGTATCTTAATTATTTAAAATATAAGGCGACTAAAAATGGCAACCGTATTTTCAGTTTTGGAAACCAAAAGCTGATGCCTGGTTGCCAGCCTGGCAACCACTTTTAAAAGTTAGCGTTGAGCCCTGCCCTGAAATAAAACATGAGACAAAAGGAAATATGAGAGAAAATGGAGGAAACGTGGAAGAGAAGGATTAAAGGAGATAGAAGGAGCCGGTGTTCATCACTCAGTGGCTGTGACTGGCTGGTATCTGCATCTCCCTGTCATCTGCAGGGTGAGGAGGAAGGAGCGAGTAGGAGGAGGAGGTGTAAGAGAGGAGAAGAGGAGAGGGAAAACCTCTATCCTCTCTATCTCTGAGCCTCATCTCCGGCAGTTCAGGAGCCTGCTTTCCAAGAGTGCCTCATTTTCAAATCTCTTATCTCGGCCCCCGTTTTAAGTATCGCAGTTTTATATTTTTACATGTCATTTGCATGCAGCTCATCAAACCTGGCTCCCTCCATTTTTTTCTCATGCGAATACGCTGTGACTCTTCTGCTGGGCCGTAGCCATGTAGTGCGTTGACCATATCCGTACCTGGTGAGAGGAACATACAGTGTTAAACAAATCTTGCGTCTCTGTTGAATGTAAAAGGATGTGCGTGAGTGCAACAGAGGAAAAGTGTGTGTGTGTGTGTGTGTGTGTGTGTGTGTGTGTGTGTGTGTGTGTGTGTGTGTGTGTGTGTGTGTGTGTGTGTGTGTGTGTGTGGTGTGTGTGTGTGTGGTGTGTGTGTGTGTGTGTGTGTGTGTGTTGTGTGTGTGTGTGTGTGGTGTGTGTGTGTGTGTGTTGTGTGTGTGTGTGGTGTGTGTGTGTGTGTGTGTGTGTGTGTGTGTGTGTGTGTGTGTGTGTGTGTGTGTGTGTGTGTGTGTGTGTGTAAGGCGGATGAGAGTAGGTTTCTGATTTTATCTGCCTTCCTTTTCTTCTTTGTATTTTTGGAGGATTCACACAGTGACCTCTTTGTTTGGGACAGTGAGTACTCCCCTCCAACCCCCTGGATCGGGAAAGAAACCATTTCCTGTAGCTGAGAGATAGAACGAGAGACAGAAAGAGGGAGAGATTGGACGGGAAAGGAGGGGCAGGCAGACAGAAGGGGAGGAATGAGAGTTGGGGAGAGGACTGGAGATTAAGAAAGAAAGAAAGAGAGAGGGTGAATTGGATGATTGAATGAATGATTTTGTGGGAAGAGTGAAAGAATGAACGATGGTTGAAAAGGTCAGGAGAAGAGCAGGGTGGGTTTTGAATTCCCAGCTAGAGAAGCACAGTGAGAAGGACGGGTGCACCTTCAGGAATGTGTGCTGATCTGCAGATGATGTCACTGGCTCTACTTTTTCTTTCTTTGTCTTTTTTTCTTATTCTTTTTTTTAATGTATCAAACACCCCCCCCCCCCCCCCCACACACACACAGGACACCATGGTTACTGTTTGGGCCACAGTGGTGGAAGGGACTCAGCACTGAAGTCAGGACATGCAGAATAAAGCCCTTCAAATCTTGAATGACATCTACCAGTTTCCCTACTTATGTTCAATGCAGCTGTAGTACCAGTCTGGACCAATTGGAAGCTAGTCTAATATAATGTTATCTAGAGATGCAGTATCTTGGTAGCTATCTATGGCACTGTAAATGTATGCGGCCCAGGAGGGAAGAAGAATATGTTTGAGGTCATTCAAAAACACCTTGCAGGTATTTTGTAAATCAGGAGACACTGACAAGTTTACGCTGTATCCATAGCCGCAGGAAGTCATTTTACTTAGGGGGTGCGGTAAATTGTCAACGGGGGGGGGGGGGCGGGGTGCTAGAACTGTCAAGGGGGGGGGGTAGCCTTGCTGCGGGGACACGGTGGACCTCTGTCGCCTGTCAGCGCAACTTCAATGATGCCGTTTAAAAAGACCGTGAGCGAACCGAGCCCTTGCACCCCTACTTCCCGCGGCTATGTCTGTATCCCCAACAATTATAATCTGTATATGTGGAACTCATTTCAATCATGTTCATGTGCTGACTAGTAACACAAGATCAATGATGTCAGTGCTGTGACAAATTAAAAAACAAACAAAAACAACAACAATAAAGCCCGCTATGGCTGACGGATGTATTCAAAGCGTTTGAACCGATGTTGGCGGGAAGCCTTCACTTCTATTTCAAAGCATCCCACAGAAAAAGTAGTATCTTTATATTCCAAAGAACAGTTGTGTTATTGTTTTCTGTGGCAATAACATTTAATGACCATGAGGCGCTCCTGTTTAGACATGATAAAGTGTAAACAATATGAGACAATGTAAAACAGTATACACATTGAGACACAGATGAGCTAGATTGCACCACTAATGATTTGCATATACAAACATCCTTATTCCCCAGTGGCAGCAGTAAAACTGTGGCCGTTGACAGCTGTTCAGAGAAATCTTGCTGCTCATCTGCACATCCACCAGACCATAGGTGTAGACCAGCTGGGATGTGTGATGAGGCTCTGCATGGTTGCGATCTAAAGATGATTTGCTGTACAGTTCAAATCCCCACCTAAGAATAACAAAAAGCCACAGCCGTTTCAAACATTATTCACTTTCTGAGAAAAGAGCTTCCACCCCGCACCAATTGTTGGAGCATTTGAGAAACAGCTGTGAAAAGGTCAAACTGTGCTTTAATTATAAGCATCCTCACCGTAATAAAATGCTCCACCTCCAGTGAGTAAAGTACTTTGTGGAGAGGAAATGGAATCTGTTTGCCTTCCTGCATCGTATGGATTTCATCTGTTGTATGTATCTGTTACTCACCAGGAGTACCCCGGGCCGGGCAGAGCTGAACCACCATCCCCGGACCGCCACTTGTCTCTCCTCTCTGCAACCAAAACATTATAAATTGTAAAAAACACATAGTCGTAATTATCTACCTTAACATCCCAGTTATTCAGTATCATGTATGCAGTCTGACACGACATGCATACATGTGGGGAGACCACTTTCCCGTGTCTACAGACCTCTCTGCTGAGGAACTCATGTGTAATGAAAGGAGGGACATTTGAAGAACTTTGTATTTGGGCAGCCTCAGCGGCTTCACCATCATACCTGTCTCCATGACGCAATTCACTTTCTCCACCTATCAAGGAAAATGACAGCGGCACTGTTTATCCGCACCGGTGACCTCATGCTGCTGTGTCCCACCACCTCTCCCACAGCCAGCCCGATGTTCTCCCCCCGGCATGGGAAGTGGGCTGGGGTTTTTGATGCCATGCTTCCTCCGGAGTTCACCATGGCGTCAGACTCTGATCAGCCTTAAGCATCAGGAAACACCCCAACAACTTCCCCACCATAATGCTCCAAAGTCAACTAAAATAAAGTCATCAGTGAACCCTGTTAAACTAATACCCATGAAAACATTTTAAAAAACAGGATGCACTCTGAGAGAGAGAGAGAGAGAGAGAGAGAGAGCGAACAAGAAATCATTGTGATTATGAGCGAGAGAACGGAGAAATAAAATGAAGAAATGAAATCCGCCTGGCATAATTTGCATTCAACTTTTATCGGTGTTGAGGAGGGCGTTTTTGGGCCTGATAAGGAGAGGGCGTCACAGGCTGCGCTGGAGGTGGAGGGGGTGTGTGTGGTGTGTGTGTGTGTGTGTGTGTGTGTGTGTGGTGTGTGTGTGTGTGTGGTGTGTGTGTGTGTGTGTGTGTGTGTGTGTGTGTGTGGTGTGTGTGTGTGTGTGTGTGTGTGTGTGGTGTGTGTGTGTGTGTGTGTGTGTGTGTGTGTGTGTGTGTGTGTGTGTGTGTGTGTGTGTGTGTGTGTGTGTGTGTGTGTGTGTGTGTGTGTGTAAACTGACGTTGGCAGAAGAAGATGGTTCTAGAGTGTTGTTGCTGTGCACTAACACACACACACAGTGAACGTTTAGCAGCTATAGTGAGGACAGGGTGTTGGGGGGGTGGGGGGATGTGGTGGAAGCGGGGGGTTAATATCAGACCAAATAATTAGATTCGCTATCGTCTCGGCGGCAGCAGTGCGGGGATCAGGCAGATTAAAGCCAGGCTCGGGGCTGGTTAATATTCATGAGGGGACCGGGGTCCGGGCGAGGGGCTTAGACTGCAGCTCAAACACTCTCCTCTGCTGATGGGGCTTAAGGCAGCACTCTCAACTCAGATGGAGCTCTGCCGGGGAGGCCTGACATCCCATTGATAGATGGAGGGCTATGCGGGTAGTTAGGGTGATACAAATAGAAGACGGGGTGATGTATGTGGAAATACAGATCTTTATTGGAGGATGATGTTTTTAGGAAAAGCTGAGAATGTGACAATTGTGGTCAATCCTCTTGGTACTCCAGATTGACTTTTTCCTTGTCATTTCCCCCCAAATCTCTTCGACCAGGGGTGTCCAAACTTTTTCCAACTTTCATATTCTCGTTAAAAAAAACAGCAACACACTTGTGCTTTACTTATGCACCAGCACTTACAATGGTCTTGCTTGTTTGAAGTAAATATATCAGCATTGTTTTTGTATCTTAAATCGTGCACTTGTTGTAAATCGCTTTGGATAGAATCGTCAGCTAAATGCTACGTAATGTAATGTAATATACTATATTGTGCTGAGCACCACGGTTCGATACCCAGGCAGACTGCTCTCTGTGGGAGGAGACGTGCTCAGCAGGTGTTTCTGTCACAGCAAATGGGATCTGTTGAAGGGGGGGTGGGGGGCATTCCCAGCAGTGAACACTGTCATGTTTTCACTCTTTGTGGGTCGAGGCACGTTCCTCTGGGTGACTGCTGTCTGCCTTTTGAGTCAGTGAGATCGGCGTCAGACCAGAACAAGGGTGATCATTTTGTATGTGTGTCTGCTGTGTGTCCGTGGCCGCAGAGTGTGTACAGTTCTATCTTATTCTTCCTGCAGATTGACATTGAGTATAATATATTCATTATGTGTGTAGTTCTGTAGCCATTTGCAGGTTAAACCCTCCATTTGTTAATTTGTTAAGTAAACCAACATTATCTGCAGCATTTTAAATCCAGCTGTGTTCAAAGACAAATCTGACTTTACCATGATGAAAAACTGGGAATAGAGGAGACTCTATCAATGAGTGGACAACATTGGATTTTATTAAGAGTAATTATCCAATAAGAAAATATGGAGTTTCACACTCACAGTTTTGAACAACAGTCTGTGTGATTGACTGTTTCTCTTCTTTTTTTTGTACACATGAGTGTGTGTGTTTTCCTCATTGCTCTCCCCATTGCCCTATCATAGCAAATTCCAAAGCCGTGGCCGTGATGAATTAGTCTGAAACAAATTAGCAGTACTTACAGCTCAGACGGCTCCAGCATTGGGTTACAAATTAAAACAAAAGAAGCAGTATCTCCACATCAGTGATGTTCCCCATGAAATCCAATACGCTCTGCCTCCGTCTTCATCGTGCAACACACTCAGAGGCTTCCTCCATTCACTCCTTCCTTCTCTTCTCACTGAAAAAT
Organism: Gymnodraco acuticeps; assembly: GCF_902827175.1. NCBI lineage: Eukaryota > Metazoa > Chordata > Actinopteri > Perciformes > Bathydraconidae > Gymnodraco > Gymnodraco acuticeps. The sequence continues at coordinate 16,616 of NW_022992185.1, forward strand.
AAACACATTTTTGTGTTGGCTTCATTTCGTTCTTCCTTCCTCATTTTTGGGTCCCAAAGCCCATATTTGGAACCACTTTTAATTTGAATAATCTAATTAAAGATGATTTTATGTTTAGTGCATTTGAGCACTTTAATAAAGTGTCTCAATGTAGGAGTTGGGGAGGAAAATATTGTGCAAAGAAAATGCATGAAATGTGCCAATTTGTATGGAACACACTTCCTGTTGTGGGCTCTGAATGACTTCTTGAAAGCCAGGGATAGAGCCAATTGTTACTCACCTGGAGCGGCTGATTCGAACTGATCAGCCTGTCTTTTAATACCACGGTACTGACATCCCAAAGGAGTAATAAGCATTGTAAACGTTGCTGAAACACAGCATAACATGGGGATAAGGATTTCATGAGAAAGTGCTGATAAGCTCTTATGGATTTTAAAAAGCATTTTTGTTTTTGGTGTCAGGAAATATATATTGTTTTAGATATATGCTTACCCAAATTAAGTACATATATTTATATATTCAGTCCCTAATGATTCAAATCATCAGGGACTAAATATATGTACTTGTTTTGGCTAAGATAGCACTATGACTTTGAATTGGAACACATGAAAAGGTTATGTAGTTTAAACAGTTGAAGAGCAGAATACACAATCCAGTGACCTTTGACCCTCAGACTGTCCCTGCTCTGTGCAGTGCTGGGGGAAGGCTGCCTCCTGATGGAGAGGGACAGTACTGCATCACACTGACTCAATGCTGTGCTTTGATAGAAAAAAGACATTCAGCATTGCATGGATAAAATACAAGTGTTTTATTCCCTTTTAAGATGTTGTATTAATTGTATTTCATATAAGATATGAAAGGAGAAAAGGCTGAGCCATACCACACGTATCCCTGATAGAGATACGGTACAGTGCGCTGAGTGTGTCGCTTTGCTAGCCATTGCTTTTAATCAGCTAGTAAATTGACCTTTTCAGAGCCTAACACTAGGACTGGTGCTATTTACAGTGAGAATGAACATACATACTGCCACAATGTCAATTCAGCATTGGCGTATGTACTGCAGTATGCTCCTGTGTACTTAAACCAGTTTACTATGCATTGCTACTAAAGAGATGATTGGTCAGGTTGATGATTGTTGAGAACAGGCATTTTAAAGTTGACATTCTACAATCTATGTGTATGTTTCATGTATTCCCTCTGTCTCATGCCTCCACACACACACACACACACACACACACACACACACACACACACCACACACACACACACACACACACACACACACACACACACACACACAGGCTTTTCCTCTCTTTCCGGTGTGTTCCGTGGATCTTATTATGGCAGCGGTCTGAATAGCCCCTTCCGACCTCATCAGATCTTCTTCCTCTTCCTTTTCTTCTCTCACTCTCTCCTGGGGTCTCTTTCCCTCTTTTATTCCTATTCTCCTCTTTCTTCTTTCTTCTCCTTTATTTTTCCATGCAGCTTTGTTCAGCCCCTGCTCCCTTTATTTCCTAATTTCCTTCTTGGGTAGGGATCATCGTCTGCTCCCTGGCATCCTCTTTATAAATGGGTGTTTGCCACTGGAAACCCATGAGACAGTATTGTGTGACTGTGTATTCCCAACTTACAGCAATTCATGCTTTACTGTTTGAATTTTGATTGTCTCGCCATGTGCATACTGTACAGCAGTGGCAAACCGTGTCTATCACAACTGGACCTTCTGTAGACACACACACACCCCCTCCGCCATTATAATGTCCGTCTTTTCACTCAATTGTCGTCTTGAAAAGGGTATAGACAACAATTCCGCAACAACATCATCTTCATCTGTTGCACTTGCCATTTCAACGTTAAAAACAATAAAAGGGCAAATGAATTGCTTCGTCGCATTTATCTAGATCCTCTGTCTCGAGCCAGTGAACTAACGGGCCTTCAAGAGCAGTGGTTCTCAACTGGTGGGTCGCGAACGGTTTTTTTGTTTTGGGAAATAAGTCAAACTTTTCTTTTGAAGGCCCGATTTTCTAACACTGGGCATGCAGTTGGACTGGAAGTACCGGAGACCATCAACGGTTTTGAAAACTTCTGTCACGTAGTGATCATCTTCTCAATAAAACATCTTTGTTGATATTTTTCGAGTCTTCTGGCCTTTGATCAGAATCGAGATTGTTGCCGGAAGTCCCCACGGAGAATAACTTTGCGGTAGAACTATTCTTTATACATCCATGGGTACAACTTCAGATACAGATGAACACATAATGAAATACGATCCCAGGTTTGATGATTGACAGGTCACAGAACAATGGGAGCTATCTACCCTTACCCACAATTTAAAGTAATTCACACAGACTCTCTCCTCTTTACTCTTCTCTCTGTGTGGAGCAAGCAGCAAGTTGAGCTTCAGAACAAAGTGAAAAACAAACAATGGCATCAAATATTATTAATATGTCGGGTAGTAATACATTTATTTATTTTCTTCTCAGTGTACCAGAATGCGTAGTTTATATGTTAGTATTTCTAAAAAAAATAAACCTTTTTTCAAAGCATACTTTAGTTCTGTGAAGGGTTATAAGGGATATATGCACTGTACTTCACTTCAATTAATAATGTATGCTGAAAAGCATATATATTACAGCATGATTTCTTGTTGAATAGATTTGAGTGATTCAACATTTTGGGTCGCGATTTATTGACCCGAGGCCTGACCAGTTGAGAACCACTGCTCTAGAGTTCCCTGGCAAGGGAAACTCTGAAAGAATACGCCCATTGGCTACAAATCATTATAAAACAGACAAGTCAAATCAAGCAATCTGATTGGTTCTTAGCCTTGATATACTGAGTGTATACCACGGGTAGAATTGTAAGTTACTTTTCACAACAAGTCAGTATCCTTCCGCGTCTGAGAAAAACAGTATACAGTTTGCTTTTCAAACTGGAACAAGAAAGCAGCGGAGAAGTAACGGGGCAGAAACCCTCCTTTTTACGCAGCGGTCCAGACATAGACATCAAACGGCAAAACATATTCAGTGTGCAGTTCCTTTGGCATTATGGCAGGGATATCTAGATACTTTCCAAGGTTTGACATAATGAATTGAGCTACTTTTAAAGCAAGCAACAATGTTTTCAAATCTGTAATCAAAAAGGTCCGCAAAAACGCTATCGACCAATCAGATTGCTTGATTTGACTTGTCCGTTTTATAAATTTACATTTCTTCCGTTACGAAACAAACTTACAAAGCATAAGATTAATTTCGACCTCCGGGGGGGTCTTACTATTGAGGAGTGCCTATCTCCAGAAAAAAAAACGCACCTAAACGACGACATGCAGAGCTACGTGAAGAGCAGGTAGACCAACTGGAAAAGTAGCACCACCTTTCTGATGCAGGTTTTGAAACAAAGCAGAGAAATTATGACCGTTAGTGGCCACAGGTGCGAAATCTCTCTCCAGAGCTACTGGAAGCCGAATCTCGGGTACCGGAGAAAGTGGAGCAATATTCTCGCCACGCCAAGCAACAGCCTAGAACAACCTCAACCTCTACAAGTAACCTCGTAAGCCATTCTACTGATGCTGGACAGGTTTTCAGTGGGTGCACAATAAACGGCAACATACAAACGAATGTAAATAAATAGCCAAATAATGGATCAACGCTCTCTGTCTAATATGTTCGCTAGCTGTTAGTGTTGTTGCATAGCAACCACCTCGCATTATGTCGACCCTCCGCTTCGCGTCGGGCTGAACCACGCCCCTTAGCTGTGATATAATGAGCATATACCACGGCCTGTCGTGAGCTATTGCTTAAATATATGATTGGTTGATAAAACTGTCGATCCAAACGTACGCTCTCAGGCTCTGTTTACTCAAAGACGAAATGGAGAACGAACCGAATTCGGTATCAAAAAAGTCTTCCGTCCACATGGTATCGGCTCAAGAAACGTGTCTGTCCACACGAGACCGCTCGACCCGCTGGAGACACTGTAGTACATTTGCCGGGCCTGTAAGTGGCTGTACTTCCGCCACAAAATACACCAAAAGCAGTGAAGAAGACCCCCCCGAGCATGGTTGCCTGGTTGCCCTTCTGTTTATTCTCTGCGGTGGATTTAGCAACATGTAGTTCATGTTGTTGCTGATGGTTGTGGTAGAGGAGCTGTAGATGTTGCCCTAACATCTGTAGCATGGTCAGTAGCAGTAGCTACTGACCATGCTACAGCAGTGAGCAGCAGAGGTGGGGAGAGGTGGGGCTATGGCTTCATCGTTATCAGGAAATGATCGTATAGGATGTACACACAGAGCCGTTAGGCCCCCCAGAGCGTTTCGTCCGCAGATCTACCCACCTTGAGACCCGTTACCGTTTGAGGGCTGCGTTTCCGCGGTTCCGTTACGGCCTCGTGTGGACGAACCGTCCATACGATAGAGAACTGTAGCGGATACAACCCGTTTCGCCTCCGTGTAAACGTGGCCTCATTCAGTGCAACGGCCAGGGCATTCTATCCAGGATGTAGAATACCTTGGTTAAAGGATGTTCTACCCAGAAACCCAGAAAAATATCTGATTGGTTGAAAAAAAATTCTAACACAAAACCACTCAAATGTGTAGTGCATGGATCAAGAAAGACAAATAAATCAACGTAACACTGTAATATTACAGATCAACAACACAGATACGATTCTAATTTATTCATTTTATTTACATTTTATTTATATAATTAAATCGATTTTTTTGTTTGTTTTATCTGAGTGTTCCAGGGTATTCTCTGAATACCTTGAAGGCCCTGACAGTTCACCACTGCTGTACAGTTAAAGAGGAGAATGGACACTTGAAAGTGACAATGGCAGAGACAATCATTTATTGGATTTGATATATTTTGAGGGAGGGAAGAGAGAAACATCTGGACCAATTGAAACTAAACATTTCCAGCTGTGGAATGGTAGCATATCACGTTATGCACTGTATTGCTAATCCCTTGAACACTTTCATTATTCTGATTATGTAATGTTTGTATTATCATAAAAGACTCATCAACAGTTAACTGTGAGGAAGAATATCATTTACGTTTGTTTTTAAAATCAAGAGATAGTGTAAAAAGACACATCGGCCAGAGTTTAAGGATGCATCTATAAATAGTTTTTTGTCTGACCAGCGTCCAAAATGCAGTGATATGAAGGAGAAGCTTGCTATGAGAACATGAACCTTTTTTTATTTCAATTAAATATAGATTAACTAATTGTTTTGGCACTAATAGTCACAAGCAACATTGTTGGTAAATTCATGTCAATCTTTGTAATAAAAAAAACTCTTTGATTATTATATGTTCATTCTTAAACTAAGCAGGTGTCCTTCATTCTCACTGTGGGGGTGCGTCATTATATACACTGTGTGATGAGTCTAACCCATCCGTTCTGTGTGTGTGTGTGTTTCCAGAACTCTAGGTTTTCTCTGGTGTGTGAGGATCCAGACTGTTGGATGAGTCTGCTCCCTCTGACCTCTGACCTCTCAGCTGCCAACTGCACCATCTACAGCCAACGTGAGTGTTCCAGTGTAGCAACAGCATGTCCACCTGATGTTTCCTGTTGACTGCCCAGTGTTCCCAGTGTGGAGCAGCTCCACCACACTGGCTCAAAGTCATTATTCTGAAACATTTTCCCCCTTACATTGTACTGTTACTTCTCTGTTAAGCATATTTAAGTAGAGCTGCACATTTTAGTCGACTATGCGATCCATCAATTTACAGAAAAAAAGTCTACAACAATTTTGATAATCAATGTATTGATTGCAAGTAAGTATTTAAGCAATAATGGCAGAAAATGTTTTTTATCAGAATCTCAAATATGGAGATTTCCCGCTTTCTAAGTTTTATATCATTTCATTTCATTTTCATTTCAAACCTTTATTTAACCAGATTGGTCCCATTGAGATCATAGATCTCTTTTTCAAGGGAGACCTGCAGCATATAGGTTCCACATGAAACATAAAACAATAAAGGACATTATACATTATATTTACAGGATACATTTACATAGTTATAGACATTTACAAGTGGCCATAGTATCAACGAGCATTTCATTTAGCCTAGCTTTAAAAACATGCAGAGGAATGAGATTGCTCAGTTTCAATTCTTGCTGAAGACTGTTCCAAGCAAATGGAGCTGCGCACATAAAAGCTGTCTTACCTAAGACAGTCCTTGCTCTTGGCACATCTAACAATACTACATCATGCCATCTCAGACAATAGCTGCTTGCAACTCTCTGTGTTATCAGAGAGCAGATATAATACGGGAGTTTACCCAACAAAGCTTTATAAATAAATGTGTACCAATGACTGAGCCTCTTTACAGAGATCTTTATTATCATATCCAAGTAAATCTCTTTACGCCAACATAAATGCTAGAAACCATTCATCAAATGTTTTATTACTAATTTGAAATGTCACGTGAGTGGTTGAAGTAACATGTTAGCAGTTTCCTGAGTAGATGACCCTCATCACTAAGCAGCTATTGAACAGGCTTTCTGGCTTGAACAGGACAGGGACATTAACCCCTGACACTGAGAGGTGGGTCAGTCCCAGGGCTTTGCTATTGTTGACTTCAATGAGAGTAGTTCCACCTTTTCTATGTTCCTACCACCACTAGTCAAAATGTTGTTGCCTCCAGACAACACTACCCCCAAATGGAATAAATGTACTGTATATTAACTTGCATGAAAAAAGATAATCTTTACTCTGTGTTTTTTTGTTAGCTTCCTGTGGTGACCTGAGCTTCTGTGTTTCAGGTGAAGAACTGTTCTGTAAGGTTACCAGGGCGCTTACAGCTGGTGAAAGGCTCCTGGCGGCCCTGTCCCCAACTGTGGGCCCCTGCTCCTCCCCCCCCCAGGCCCAGCTCTCTCCTCCACTCAGCCTCGTCACCCAGAAGCCCCCTGTGGGGACGGAGGACTCTCTGTACCCCCCAGCGCTGCGCTCAGAGATCCAGCTCCTCCCACAGCAGGCTGGCATGGCCGCCATCTTGGCTACTGCCATTGTCAACAGTGAGTAATATATATAAATCAAAGTCTGTTTATTCGTTAGCAGTAGAGCTATTTTCTTCAATAAAGTATATGTTATATCTACTATATACAGTGCTATATACAACAACTAGCTTCTAATCTGGCTAGGGAAACTATCCATTAGAATAAGATAGTTTGGCATTTAAATCATTCAAACGATACAAAGTGGTATTAAGGTTTCTTTAAGAAAGATATATCCTTAAGAATCTGTATTTAACATGTAGAGTAAATATGAGAGACTGTATGGCCTATAAGTATTACATGCAATATAGTTTCCCTTCTAGCCTTTATGCTATACTTATTTTGTTTTGTCAGCCCAAAAACTTTTATCCAGGCACTGTTTTTGCGATAGCTGCGATATAAGTTGGTACCGGAAAGCCATCATGGCATAAATCTGTATTTCAGCATCTGTCTTCTGGCTGCAATGATCTATTTAGCCACAAGATGGTGCCACAGCTCTTCAGCTCAGCTGAAATATGATGATTATTGTCAATGCCCTTACTCTCTGTGTGTGTGTGTGTGTGTGTGTGTGTGTGTGTGTGTGTGTGTGTGTGTGTGTGTGTGTGTGTGTGTGTGTGTGTGTGTGGTGTGTGTGTGTGTGTGTGTGTGTGTGTGTGTGTGTGTGTGTGTGTGTGTGTGTGTGTGTGTGTGTGTGTGTGTGTGTGTGTGTGTGTGTGTGTGTGTGTGTGTGTGTGTGGTGTGTGTGTGTGTGTGTGTGTGTGTGTGTGTGTGTGTGTGTGTGTGTGTGTGTGTGTGTGTGTGTGTGTGTGTGGTGTGTGTGTGTGTGTGTGTGTGTGTGTGTGTGTGTGTGTGTGTGTGTGTGTGTGTGCTTGCTTCCTCTCTACGAGCTGTCGCTTGACTTTTGGAAATGGTCTCTGAGAGTTTTACAGGTAAAGGTACTTGAGTCACTAATTTGTGAAACATTTTAAGTCATCTAACTCTAAATTTATCTTCTATCCGTCTATCAGAGGACATCTTCCCATGCAAGGACTGTGGGATCTGGTACCGCAGTGAGAGGAACCTGCAGGCCCACCTCATGTATTACTGTGCCAGCCGGCAGAAGCAGCCGGCTGCAGCCTCGTCTCCACCACAGGACAAACCCAAGGAGTCCTACCCCAACGAGCGCATCTGCCCCTTCCCACAGTGCAACAAGAGCTGCCCCAGTGCCAGCTCACTTGAGATCCACATGCGCACACACAGTGGTGAGTGCCAGACCTACTGTCTCTCCACGCCCAACAGACAGGTCCAAACATGGAGACCCAACTTGTAGATGCTTTACCAATGTGCCTTAATGTTTATCACATCGTGTGGAAGATTGGCTCATAATGTGTCCCTCTAAATAAGTGTCCCTCTGTCTTTTAACAGGTGAGCGTCCATTTGTCTGTCTCATCTGTCTGTCAGCCTTCACCACTAAAGCAAACTGTGAGCGCCACCTTAAGGTCCACACTGACACACTGAACGGGGTGTGTCATGGCTGTGGCTTTGTCTCCACAACAAGGGACATCCTTTACAGCCATCTGGTCACCAGCCACATGGTTTGCCAGCCGGGGTCTCACAGTGAGGTCTACTCCCCAGGTCCCGGCCTACCCAAGCTCCCCCTGTCCACTGGTAAGACATACCATCAATGTGACTAAATGTGGCTACTTTTCCAGATTGTGGATCAATTATTGGCTCATTGATATAACTGATGCTTTTCTAGATCCCTTCAAATGTATGCTACTGTTATAGTTTGCTGTTTTTTACTGTCTTCAGGTCTCAGTCCAGGAGACTCTGGTGTGGTGCTGAAGTGTCAAGTGTGTGGCCAGAACTCTGACTCACCTGCCCAGCTTCAGCAGCATGTGCGAACCCACCTAGAGGTTAGGGTCCCAGTCGAAAGGAGCCCCACCCCCTGCCAAAGCACCCCATCTTCAGTTGACAACCCCCACCTCCAGCAGTCTCCCCAGGACAGGGAGTCCCTGGCCTGTGTCCCTACGCCAGAATCGGTCAGTCCTGGTGCAAACGGAGGCTCCGCCACGCCTCGAGACTACAGTCCTATTGATGTAAAGATCAAAGAGGAGCCTCCTTCGGACTTAGAGACAGAAGAGCAGCAAATGGAGATTAGGGAGGCTGGAGAAGATGAGGAGCTGGGTGAAGAGGCAGGAGATCAAGAAGCAACAAGGAAGACAAACAAGAAGCAAACATCCTCCTTCCAGACATCCACCTCTCCAAAAAGTCTGGCCACTGCAACTGTAAAGGCAGAACCAACTAGTCCCACCCCTGGTTCTAGCCCCGCGCATGTCAGTGGTACAGGCTCAGTTCTTCCCGGAGGAGCAATGTTCTTGCCTCAGTACATGTTTAATCCTGAGGCCGCCATCCTGCCTCAGGCCTCAGAGATACTGGCTAAAATGTCAGAGATGGTCCACAGCCGTCTGAAGCAAGGCCAGACAGTTCCTCAGAACAACCCGGCTGCATTCCTACCCTCTGGACCAACTGCACCTACAGCCACAGCCACTCCTCCTCACAAAGGAGCCACCTGCTTTCAGTGCGATATCACCTTCAACAACATCAACAACTTTTATGCACATAAGAGGCTGTACTGTTCCAGTAGGCATCATGGAGAAGGTGCAACCTCAGCTTCAGACCCTGGGGCAACTAGAGATGCAGCGCCAGCGACACTCCCTTCCAGTGGGGCCCATGGCACGTCAGCATCACCTCAGGGCGGAGCAGCAAGTAGGGCCGCCTCTGCTTCTCCCTCTGACTCTGACCCTCCTGCAGGCAGTGGAGCAACAGAATCCGGGAGGGTCGTGGAAGTGAAGACAGAAACCCCTGCAGGAAAGGAAGGACTATCATCCTCTTCTGAAGGGGAAGGTGGAGGTGGAAGTGTGGGAGGAGGTGGAGGAGGAAGAGCAAGCGAAGGCAGCCAGAGTCCTGCAAGTGGTTTTGCAGAAGAACAAGAAGACGATCCCAACAGAACCTTCTGCGGAGCCTGCAACATCCGCTTTAGTCGTCATGAGAACTACACCGTTCACAAGCGCTTCTACTGCGCCTCCCGCCATGACCCATCCAACCACCGGTCCCTACACATGGCCAAGGCAACAACCACAACGCCCTTCCTTCCCCAACCCATCAGGACACGCAAGAGAAAGAAGATGTATGAGATTCACATGGCCAGAACTGAAGCCTTAGCCAACGCTGCTGCTGCTGCTGCCGCCGCGTCCGCGGCTGCCTCAGCTCCGTCTGCCTCTGTTCTGGGCTTGGCAGTGAAAGAGGAAGGTTCTCCCAGCGGGGCAGGCAGCTCCAGCCCTGAAGGAGATGGCCCGATTGACCTCAGCAAGAGGCCCCGTCTGAGAGAGGTTCCACCCAACAGCAGCAGCAGTGTTCTCCCCTCCCTGCCACTCACTGACTACCACAAGTGCACTGCCTGCAGTATCAGCTTCAACAGCATTGAGAACTACCTGGCTCATAAGACCTACTACTGCCCTGCCACCACCCTGCAGCCTCACACCCTGGAGCAGCTTCACAGGCTCAAGAGATCGGCCTCTACCTCTCCCAAAAGCAGGCCTCAGCAGGAGCGCCCAGAACTTCTGCACCTTATAGATGCTAAAGCTCTGCCAGCTGAGTGGGTTGCCCTGGCTCAAGGCACATTGTCCAGTCCTCACCCCTCCGCCTTACCCGCCTCTGATGCCACGTCTCCTCTCCATACAGCCACCACACTGGCAGCCATCCCAGGAGCCGGAGCCAAAGGCCTCGGTGCCTCTCAGGTGGTCTGCCCCTACTGCCCTAACAGGCTCATCCCCTGTGACCTGATGGAGCACTTCAAGACTACCCACGGCATGCTAGTAAGCATTCAGCCCCCCCAGCAGGGCGGTGCAGTGAGCCGCAGCCCCAGCCTCAGTCCCAGGGATGGAGCTGCGACCACCTCCACCCTCCAGATCAGCCAGCCCAGACTGCGAGTCCACAGAGAGAGCCTCAATGGGCAGAGAAGGAGTGGTTCAGCTTCACCGGCCTCCCCCCTGGCAAACGGCAGCCCTTCAGCTGGGGGGGGGTCACCTTTGGCTGGCTCCCCCCTGCCTGTTTCTCCCCAAAGGGCTCCCTCTCTGACTGTGACCCCTGTGCCTGAGGTCCTCAGGGAGACTGTGGGGGCTTCCCTCCTTCCAGACAAGGCTGTCCCGAACACAGCCTCCCATCCCGACCCCACCCCCCAGCCTACCCTCATCTCCACCCCCAAAACCACAGTGATCTCCCCTGTCCTGAACGGTAACTCCCGCTTCTGTCGGCTCTGCAACATCAAGTTCAGCAGCCTGTCCACGTTCATAGCTCATAAGAAATACTACTGCTCCTCCCACAGTGCTGAACATGTCAAGTGAGCGTCCTCGTCCCCTGACTGTCCTGCTCTGAGCCCAGGCTCTGCTTCAATAGGTTCAAAGAAGCCATATGTCCCTTTTCCTCTGCCAGTCCTCCCCCATGGGTGCCAGAAAGGCGCTCAGCTGGCATGACCATGAATGGCAATGAACGACTGTTACTCTTACCTGACAGGGCCTAATGCTCCGAGCAGAGTCACAGGTGTTGTTACTACCACACTGAAGTGAGGCTTCTGATGGGTCAACGTTTGGAGAACACTAAGAGCTCAGATGCTACCTGCACACACTGCTGTGCCCTCGTCCCATTGATCACTCTGTGTCTTTGTACCGCAGTCACCAATTCAACTCCTGCCACTCCCAGGCCTCACAGTTGTTGCATTATGGGATGTTTCAAACATGTATTTCACGTCCTCTCTCTGTTGAACTGTCAGTAATTAGGTTCTGACATGTGGAGGCATTTCTGACGATGACTGATAACCCGCTATGTTAATCTGGTTATGATACATCTCCAGACTTTTCCTGAGCTCTTAATGTTCCAGACTAAAACAGAGGAATCATTTCTCTAGTGGAAAAAGACTTGATCACTGTTAATGTTTTTATTATCTGTGCATAATGTATGATGTCTGAAAACAAGAATTCTATTATACTATTGTTTCAACACTGGCTCTTTCTTCCTTACTCGAGAAGCTGAAGCGTTTTTAGCTGAAAAACAAAAATGTATTATCACAATGTTACTAATTACTGAAGGATAATATTGCAAAATGGACCATTTTTGGTTTATTTTCATATACACATTTTTTTCTCTTCAAAAAATTCAAGCAAGAAGAAGATGTGAAAAATATTTATCTTTTTAGTCCTCACTGATTTCATGTCAACAGAAAACTACCTACCTGGTGTCAGAGAGTACTTGTATTTTTATTTGTATATTTTTAATACTGTTGGAAGGATTTGGATGTGTTTTTCTAAGTGTAGATATTTAATATCTTCTCACAGTAATCACTGGGATCACACTGAACTTTGTTATCACGTTAGCCTTTGGTGTTCTGGTTATTTAGTTGGTGGTGATGGCTTAAACCAGCGCAACCCCCCCTACGTTTTGGTGAGAATAAAGTAGGCTCCCTAAACTAAATTCATATGTTCAATCAAAGTCTCTTTAGTGTCCAGCCTCAAGACCATGCTTTTGCTTTTTTACCACGCACAGCTTCACATTATTGTTGCACAACGCCTTTCCATACATATTCTGAGAAATACACAAAATGTTTACCACACATGAACAATAATATGTTTTATTTTTAAATGATTGTGGTTCTGTCCGGCAATGAAGGCATAGCAGGGAACATGTTGAGCACGTCTCACACTGTAGTCTATGCACGTACAGTAAGTGGTTTCCCCTGAGTGTGGCCCTTGGTGTGTGTTAGATCCTAAATGCCCTGTCAGTGGTGCACACAGTTTACGCCATGTTCCATGCTGCTGCTGCTGCAATACAGTGTTAGTTAGAACTGTGACATGTTAAATTTTTTCAAATATTGATGCAAACTTACCAGTAAGGGCCATCATATGTTTTTAAAGTCCACTTTTTTTTATATATATAATATATAAGTTGCCAATATTGCATCCAGATGCTGAATTAATTTGGTTTTCCCTCCTGACAGAAATGGTTGGGAGACATATTGTCATACCAGTTGATGTTGTTTTTGTACACCAAGGGACACCAGAGCAAGCTGTAAACACAACAATATTTCATATTAGAATCAAACAAGATTGTTGTGGCGAATGTGGCACTGTTAGTTTCTCATGAACTGAATGATGTTCGCCCCATCGCCCCCTTTCCAAAACTGGAAACCAAATGTAAATTGTTGGATGTTTTCATCACAGTCCGATTCTTGGTTCACTTCCTGCTCTGATGTGGTTTGAAGCAGCTCTGTATCAGACACATATTCTTCTAAGTGTTTACAATATGCTGGTCCCTCAGTTCAAAAGGAGATATACAAGCAGAAAGACAAGTCATGTCAGTTAGTCACAAATGAAATAAGTGAGTGCTTGAAAATCATCCTGCACTTGCACTGTGTTGTATAAAATGTGCTGAATGTTTTAGTTTTAGGGACTTACTTACTTTTGTGATGTATTTATGTTATGAAGATCTTTGTCCGTCCAAAGTGCGTTACCTTGAAGGATTTTCTGAAAAATGTTGAACCCTTTTTTATCTAGTTGTAAAGACATGTTTTCTTATTGATTCCTCTGATCATAATGGAAAGAATCACAATGAAAGTCAAAACTTTTATTTCCATTTCATTTCAGTTTCATTACACTCTTGTTCAAACTATGCATGGGAAATAAAAAAAGTTCTGAGAGACAGTGATGGAGAGAATGAGTGAACTTCTTTCTAGTGGCTTCCATGGTTTCGGTGAGCAAGGAGTCCTTGACTTTTGCAGGTGAATAAATGTTGCTTATGTGTAGTCACTCGTTAACCACTTCCTTTTATAAGAAAGTTTTCACTGTTTAAAACTTGCTCTTGAATAAAGGCTGCATGAGCACCCCTAAGAAGAAGAGTGGGCCAATCAGCTTCAATGCTGTCTCCATCCCAGGCAGAGTGCACCCATAGCCATAACACTGGTGCCCCAAACGCAGATCAAATGAAGCACACTGAATTTCTCGCCCTATGTTTATTCTCCAATTCTAAGCCGTCTCTCTGGTCAGTCACCGTGAACCCCCCCTGTCGCCCCCGTCTGTAGCCGTGGTTTGGGTTGGCCTGCCTTACTTGTTTATTTGAGACACATTAATCAATAATCACGTTACAAAAACACAATAAGTTATATTGTAACAGCCTAGTGAGGCCTGTTAACATCACATTTATATTAAAAGATTCGGATTCCCGGCCACACCAATACAGTGAGAAGGACAGCACAAAAGGTGTAAAATGGTTTATTTATACAAAGTTACTTTAAAAACACTCCTTTGATAAATACTTAAAATAACGTAAGGTTAAAATAATGTTCAATAAATACAAACCAGTTACTTAAGAATTACAGTTCTAGCAGGGGCTGATAAAATCCTGAAAGTCCTGTCCGCTTGGAAGCGAACTCCACTCCCGTTTATTTGCCAGGCAGAAGTGCAAAGTTCAAGTCCCTTCCAGGAAATCCAGTGCCAGGATTTCCACATTGCCGGCACTCTGTTCGTCAGCCTCTGAATGAATGAGCCCTCGGTAAACAACAAAAGGAGACAACAATGTAACTTTTGTGACGTAAAACTAGACGCCCAAAAGCAGGAGAAATAGCCACTTCCCTTTATCTGGAGTTTGTTTGAGCGTTGAATCCGATGGTTAGAGGAGGGTCCGGTCCGATCTGCGGCGAGGTGAGGAGGAGCAGGAGGGATCCGATCCGGTCCGATCTGCGGCGAGGTGAGGAGGAGCAGGAGCGATCCGATCCGGTCCGATCTGCGGCGAGGTGAGGAGGAGCAGGAGGGATCCGATCCGGTCCGATCTGCGGCGAGGTGAGGAGGAGCAACTGTCAAGAGAAGAATAGCTGCCGTCTAGCAGGTAGTCGGCGTATTTATGGGGGAGTGGATTTGGCAACTGGCGAATGAGATCGCTGATTTTCACTGGGTGCCGGTGTGTCAATCAGCAGTGTCTGTGTCTTTGTTGTGACAGTTCTTTGAGGAGGTTAAACAAGCATGCAAATAAAAAGAGTTCATCGCTATATAGCGCACAACATTAGAATCACAACACTATATGTAACATGCAACAATTATATAAAAGGTTTAACCATCCGTCCCACATACTGACTTTATTCACTTTGTGACACTCCTCCCCCCTTTAACAGTTGTCGTCCCGACAATCTTACTGTCCATACCTGTCTGGAGGCCTACCCCTGTTTTGCCTCTGAGACCTTCGTAGGGGTGATGCATTTCTGTGCTCTTATGGGGCCACAGGGTCCTCTCCTACGGGACCTGTGGGAGGAGCAATTACTATGGGCACAAGGGTCAAAGGCAACAACAGGGGCCTGGGAAGTAGCGAATTGGGGAAGATTGAGTTTGTTTCAATCTCTGGGGCATGATGTGGTACTTCAGGTTGATCGAAAGGGCAAGGCCTAAGATGGTTACGATGGATTGTCTTAATAGGGCCTTCTTTTCCTTCTGGCCTGATCTGGAAAACTGGCAGGCCAGGGCGTAGTTGATCATGAACAACATAGAGTTGGGGCTGCCAGTGGGGCGCCAACTTTCCCTCCCCTCTGCGGCAGAAATTTCGCAACAGCACCCGCTCTCCGGGTAACAAGGGGAGGTGCTTTGCTTTCCGATCGTACCTGTCCTTGTCTCTCAGTCTGTTTGCTTTGGTCCTTGCTGCCACTTGTTTGTAGACTCTCTGCAAGATCAGGTTATGCTGATGTACCCAGCCTACCAGGTCATGTCTCTGAGTCAGTGGTGGTGCTCTCACCACAGTTTCAACAGGCAGGCAAGCAGGCATGCCGGCCAAACATTACAAAATGTGGGGTCATTCCAGTCGTCTCATGAGTGGTATTGTTATACATCTGGCGCAGAGAAGGCAAATGGTCTGGCCAGTGTACTTGGTCCTCCAAGCTCAATGATCCTAGAAGAGACAACAGAGTCTTGTTAAATCTTTCACAGGCCCCATTTCCTTGGGGCCTGTAGGGTGTGGTTCGGACCTTCGCACACCCATAAAGGCTGCACAGCTGTGCTACCAGGTTGGACTCAAATGCTCCCCCTTGGTCAGACAGGATACGTTCCGGGCAACCCCATGGCTGGATGAGGTGTCGCCAGAGAACACGAGCTGTGGTGGCTGCCGTCTGGTCTTTTGTAGGGATAGCCCATCCATACTTTGTGAAAAGGTCAGTCATAACAAATAGATAAGGGTAAGTGTCGCCATGCCGGCCAAGAGACAGGTAGTCGATTGAGACAATTTCCAAAGGGTATGATGTTAGGATAGGAACCAAAGGTGCTCTTACCTCTGGGCCCTTTTTCTGTTGGGTGCAGCTCGCACAATTGGACGCCCATGTCTGTAGGTCAGTTCCCATCCCTACCCAGTAGAAAGTCTTCCTCAGCAGGGCATCGATCTTGGCTATGCCCATGTGTCCTGAGGCTTGGTGATACTTTTCCCACAGCTCCTGTGTCTTGCCAGTGGGCACCACAATTTGGGAGAGGCTCAGCCCAGTATGACGCTCTTGGGTTCTCCGCTTCAACACACCTTCCTGGATGTATAATCGGCTCCATTCTCGCAAGAGACGTCTTACTGCAGGCTGACTGGCTTTCCTTTCCTCAGGTAGTGGGAAGTGTCCTCTTGCAATCCACCCCTTTACTTGGACCAGTGCTTGGTCTCCTTCCTGAAAATGCTTCCAATGGTCTTCAGTTTCAGGGATGTCCTCCGATTCCACCACTGCTGTCTCTGCTGGGTGGGTTCTGCGTCTTGTGGCAACCTGGACAAAAGATCAGCATTCTGGTTTGCAGAGCCAGGGCGATATTTCAAGTCAAAGTTTGCCAGTTGGGCTGCCCACCGCTGTTCAGTGGCACTTAAGTGTGCTATGCTCAGGTGGACAAGTGGGTTATTGTCTGTAAAAGCCAGGAATTTGTTGCCCCACAAATAGTCTTTGAATTTCTCAGCGACAGCCCACTTGAGGGCCAAAAACTCCAGTTTGAATGAACTGTAATTGTTGTCGTTCCTTTCAGTGGGGTGTAAGCTTCTGCTAGCATAAGCAATAACCCTCTCCCTGCCATCCTGTACTTGTGATAGCACTGCCCCCAATCCTCCTAGGCTAGCATCAGTGTAGAGATGGAATGGCTTTGCGAAGTCGGCAAAGGCCAAAACTGGGGCACTCACCAACGCAGTCTTCAGAGCATCGAATGCCACCTGGCAGTCTGCAGTCCAATCCACGGCATTCTTCCCTTGTCGCATGCTAGCAGAACCTACTAGGAGAGCGTTAAGGGGTGCAGCGATTTTGGAGAAGCCCTTCACAAATCTACGGTAATATCCTACAAATCCAAGGAACGACCGTACCTGGTTGAAGGGGTTGCCCAGTTCCTTACAGCGGCAGTCTTTTCAGGGTCTGTGGATACTCCGTCCTTCGAGATGACGTGTCCGAGGTAGGTGACCTTTTTCCGAAACAAGTGGCATTTATGGGGCTGCAACTTCAGTCCGTGTGCGGCCAGCTTTTCGAAAACCTGCTCCAGGTGTTCAATGTGGGTGTCAAAATCAGGGGAGTATACTACCACGTCATCCAAATAGATCAGTAGAGACTCCTGGACCTGTCCTCCCAGGCAGCGCTGCATTAGTCTTTGGAAAGTCGCTGGGGCATTACAAAGGCCAAAGGGCATCCTCTGGAACTCGTAGAGGCCCATGGGGGTGGTGAATGCCGTCTTCTCCCGATCTTTTGGGTCCATTTCCACCTGCCAAAATCCACTGGCGAGGTCCAGAGTGGAGTACCAAGCAGCTTGTTTGAGACTTGTGAGGGATTCTTCAATTCTTGGCAGGGGGTAGGCATCTTTGTGAGTCAGAGAATTGAGCCTTCTGTAATCGACACAGAAGCGCCAGGATCCATCTTTCTTCCTTACCAATACGATGGGTGCCGCCCAAGGGCTGGAGCTTTCCTTAATAACATCTGTGTCCAACATGTTTTGGATGAGGCTCCTCAACTCAGGATAGAGGGTTGGTGGGATTGGCCTGTAGCGCTCCCGGCTAGGTGGTGCAGAGCCTGTGGGGATGGAGTGGAGGACTGCATCAGTTTGACCAAAATCCTCATCCCCTGCTGCAAAGACATCCCGCCATCGCTGCAACAGGGAGTCCATTTTCTGCTGTTGTTCGGTCAACAATCCCTCCCCTTTTAGCAGGTTGACTGGATGCTGGCCTTCAACGGTGACCCGGTTCACCTGGACATCCACCTCTACCTGGGTCTGAGGCTTTCAGTACAAGGTCCTTTTCTCCCCGAATCTGGCTTGGTTCAACCTGGAAGACATTAGCAAGCGGGCGCCGTTGGGCTATTGTGACTGGGTAAGGATTTGGGTTACATACCCTTATGGGGAGCCGTCCTTTCACCACCCAGGCGACGGTGCGGGCTACCTGTCACTCGTCATATATTTCTGGTCCTTCCACCAGGGCACAAAAATCTGACTTGGTCTCCGCCCCATACAGCTGTGTCCAGAGCACCATCTCGCTGTTTGGAGGCACAACCACTGATTCCTGGCGGGTCAACCTGGCCACTCCCACTGATCCATCTGAGGAATTGGTTTGTGACACTTTTTGGCAGACAGCAAAGGCACGTTCCCACTCTCCTTTGGCTAGTTGGGCCATGGTGGCTCCGAATGCAGTCAGCCCGGGGTGGACACTAGGGGTGTTGAAAATAATCGTTTCTACGATGCATTGCGATGCGGACGTGGACGATTCGGTATCGATGCAGTGACGGAAGATAATCGATTATAGCGTAGTAACGTTGCTTCCTGATTTTCCGGCTGCGGCTTTACTATAACGTTTTTTTTTCTGTCACTTTAATATCAAATCGGTCGGTGACGCAGAGATCAGGGAACAGACGTGACAGCAACACCAAACACGGAGCAGTCTGCTTTATCCACCAACACCAGTCCAGAACCAACAGCAGAAGGACCCGCTCTGAATCACTCCGTGTCGCTGCGGCTCAGAGACACAGGGATTTATGTTTTTCAAAAATAATCGCGTTACAATCATGTCAGGTTTTTGGTGGATTTAATTACGTCTTGGATTGCAGAGTATGAATGCCCTCTAGCAATTTTCAGACGATATATACGTGTGTAAAGTTTGTGAAGGCAGCAGGAAAAAAAGCTTCCGCGATCACCGTCTCCTCTCTGCTGCTCCAAGCCCCGCCCCCTCCCTGAAAATAATGAGTGACAGGCTGATAGTGACCCGATATAAACTTTATTATTCACTTAATCACTGAGATATGATTAAGCTAACTTAATCTCATACATTCATGGGATTTATGTAACAGTAAGACAGAGAATGTAAGTGTGCACCCACATGCAGTATTTTAGTTGTTATATGCTGTTGTAAATACTCCTGTTGTCTGCTGTGTTCAGACTCAAGTCCTGTGTGTGATGCCACATTCAGGACATTCAGTGTCCTTTTTTTAACAGAAGACCGTTGCTAGAAGCTGCAGCTAGACTGCAGAAGCATTATTTTTGTTTTTTTGAGGATGGAACAACTTTACACACAGAGGCTAGACCTAGACAATTCATTTATTTTGGTTTATAAATGAATGTCAAGACATTTATGTTATTGATTTCTGAAGCACTTTCTAAATAATAAAAAGACAGTTCATATGTATTTACTGCATGTATGCATTGATGAAAAATAAGCCATGTGCAGTAATATAGAAAATTGAGGATGCAACGCATTGGTATGAATCGTGATATCGAATTGAATCGAAGACAGGATAATCGTAATCGAATCGAATCGTGAGACCAGTGAAGATGCACAGCCCTAGTGGACACCCTGAAACAGTTCTTTCCAGCAGTGTGAAATCACATTCATCCCTAGTATACCTCTTTCCGCCTTCAGACACTCATCTTTGACAATGATGATTCCTTTTCCTGGCACAGTGACTCCTCCCACTGAGAAATCTAGGATGGCGTACCCGGTGTAGGGGATCTTTAGTCCATTGGCTGCCTTGAGCGTTAGCCAGTGCAGATCTTGTGGGTTTCTTTTCTGTTCTCCACTCAACCATTTCTGAAAGAAAGTTGCACTAAACAGCGTAACTTGTGAGCCTGTATCAAGCAAGCAGGGCAATTTTACTCCTGCTACTAGTATGTCAACCCCTGGGCACTCCCCAACAATAGAGGGCCTGTCTGCTTGGTTTCCCTGATTCCCCTCCCCAACCACATGGCTCTCAGTGGCTGAGGCTGTTAGTTTAACGGCCCTCTTACATGCTGGCAGTTTCTCTGAATATGGCCAGCCTGCCCACAGCCTCTGCAAATAGGTTGGCCACGTTGGTCCCACTCAAACCTTTGTTGCCTGGGGGAGGATGCATTATGGCCTCTCTGAGCTAGTCTGTTAGGGGGTGGGGTAGGGTCTCTGTGCCCAACTGGGGCATTTTGTGGTGAGAGTTGGCATCTGATCTCTTCTGTAAGAGTCTCTGTAATAATGGACAGTTGGTCTTTCATTTCTTTCCTGAGTTCAGTTCTTACTGTTTCTCTCCATTCTTCCAGGCTAGGTGGTGCCATGGCCGGTCGTGGCTGTGGCACTGAAACATGTGATGCACAGGCAGACTCCATCCTTAGTTCAGTTTATAATGCTTTAACTTCACCAGACACCTCACGAAAGGACATTGTAGGATTTCTACGCACCTGCCGTTGAAGTTCCTGTTGTACCATACCGGGCTTCAAACCAAGGACAAGCTGGTCTCGGATAGTCCTCTCATCCTGGGCTGAGCCAGCTGGTTCAACTTCTTCCCATTGGTGGAATAGTTCACGGAGCCGAAGGAGGAAAGAAGCAGCAGTTTCCTCTTCCTGTTGGTAACATTTGAAAAACTGTGTCCGAAGCTGGGCTACTGGGGTTACACGGCCATACAGTCTCTTTAACTCCTGCAGTATGGCTACGCTACTTGAGAGTTTGTTGGGGTCAAGCAGCCGCATCTCTCTTTTTGCGTCACCCTCAAGTGCCACAAAAATAAAATCAATTTTCTGTTCCTCATTTAACCCTTGTGCCCTCAGCATTACCTGAACCTGACCATGCCATTCAGAAAAACACATCTTGCTTCGGTCACCATTGAACTTTGGGATCCATGGGACACCCATAAACCAAGGCATCATCATTGCATTTACCACAGGCTGACTATTTTCTAGCCTGCCCCCATTTTCTGATGACCCACTGGGCCTTGCTGCTTCATATTCTTCATCTGCCATTCTGCACTGTATGGTGTGGAAAAGGAATCCTGCCGACAACGCCACTAATGTAACAGCCTAGTGAGGCCTGTTAACATCACATTTATATTAAAAGATTCGGATTCCCGGCCACACCAATACAGCGAGAAGGACAGCACAATAGGTGTAAAATTGTTTATTTATACAAAGTTACTTTAAAAACACTCCTTTGATAAATACTTAAAATAACGTAAGGTTAAAATAATGTTCAATAAATACAAACCAGTTACTTAAGAATTACAGTTCTAGCAGGGGTTGATAACATCCTGAAAGTCCTGTCCGCTTGGAAGCGAACTCCACTCCGGTTTATTTGCCAGGCAGAAGTGCAATGTTCAAGTCCCTTCCAGGAAATCCAATGCCAGGATTTCCACGTTGCCGGCCCGCCGCACTCTGTCCGTCAGCCTCTGGTCGCGGAGCCCTCGGTAAACAACAAAAGGAGACTCAGGAGAGGGGACAACAATGTAACTTTCGTGACGTAAAACTAGACGCCCCAAAAGCAGGAGAAATAGCCACTTCCCTTTATCTGGAGTTTGTTTGAGCGTTGAATCCGATGGTTAGAGGAGGGTCCGGTCCGATCTGCGGCGAGGTGAGGAGGAGCAGGAGGGATCCGATCCGATCCGGTCCGATCTGCGGCGAGGTGAGGAGGAGCAGGAGGGATCCGATCCGGTCCGATCTGCGGCGAGGTGAGGAGGAGCAGGAGGGATCCGATCCGGTCCGATCTGCGGCGAGGTGAGGAGGAGCAGGAGGGATCCGATCCGGTCCGATCTGCGGCGAGGTGAGGAGGAGCAGGAGGAGCAGGAGGGATCCGATCCGGTCCGATCTGCGGCGAGGTGAGGAGGAGCAACTGTCAAGAGAAGAATAGCTGCCGTCTAGCAGGTAGTCGGCGTATTTATGGGGGAGTGGATTTGGCAACTGGCGAATGAGATCGCTGATTTTCACTGGGTGCCGGTGTGTCAATCAGCAGTGTCTGTGTCTTTGTTGTGACAGTTCTTTGAGGAGGTAAACAAGCATGCAAATAAAAAGAGTTCATCGCTATATAGCGCACAACATTAGAATCACAACACTATATGTAACATGCAACAATTATATAAAAGGTTTAACCATCCGTCCCACATACTGACTTTATTCACTTTGTGACAATATCATTTTCTTTCCCTACAAAAGGTATATTTGAACACGGATAAATTTACATTTCTATTTGTAGAGTGCTTTACAGATACAAGTTAAAAATCTATGAATAACATTTGATTACAGTTTTTCTCGATTGCTAACACACTAAAATTATACATAAAGCACAATTATTTTAACTGACACTCAAAGAGCAAAACATCGGCTCAAATCTCCAAAACTCTAAACACGTTTTCAGCTTTTCACACAATTTGCAAATCAACATGGCACTTTGTGCAAACCACTGCACACGTTTCTCCACGTGAGACACAGGAATCTGACATGAAGTCACGTGTTAGCAGGTTTAAAACACTGATATTCAAAATGCCTCACACATGGACCAATGATCAAGAAACACGTTCCACCTGACCAAACACCTGGTAGCATCATTGTTGGCTCATCAATCAGGATGTTAGCACTATAAAAAGACCACAGGTGAGAACTTTCTAACAGCAACAATGGAAGCCAACATGGAAGCAAGAGGAAGAGCAAGGGCTGGGCTGAGAGTGAGAGGAGGAGGAATGAGAGGTAGAGGTAGAGCTGCAGGGAGAGGACGTGGACAAAGAAGAATACTCTCTAATGAAATTAAGTGTTATCAACAGGGGTGCACATAACTTTTTTACCCTGGTTCTCAAAGGAGCACCTGGAGATGTTGCTTGGTGCTCATCCTTAAAATGAAATAAACTGTAACTTTTGAGGGGGTCTTGACTTTATGTGCCAGACACACGGCACTGAACACACATGCAGAGGTGAACACAGAACACACATGCAGAGGTGAACACAGAACACACATGCAGAGGTGAACACAAGACAACATTAGCACTACCAGTAATCCTACAAGCTGTCATCACTACCCTCCTGACTGTTCTCCTCACTGTCTTCCTCTCTGTCAGACATGGTAGCTGATGATGTAGGCCTACTACTTTCTCTCTGGTTGAGTCTGCGATTAGCTGCTTGCATCCACAAGTCAACAGCTGGTTTTGGGTCGAAAGTCTCTGTTGTCATCTTAGACAAGTGGATGTAATCAAATAAGTATGTGAACATAACCAATAACCTACCATAGCCAATAACAAATTAATGTAACTTATTTTATTTGTGTTGTTTTTTCATATCTTATTTTACTTTAACATTTATTTATTTATGCATTTTTTTTTATCTCTCCAGTTTTAAAGGATATTTTTGGTTACGGTCCTATAGTATACATTGGAATGATTTCAAACCTGTTTATCCAAATAATTATAAAGGAGTGCCTTGGAAATATGTGTTTACATAAATTGTGACAAAACCGTTTGAACTTAGACTAAAGTTAACTATCTAAACACTCAGAGTCCTTTACCTCACTGAGCTGTAGTTATCAGCCTCTCAGTCTGACAGGAGAGGAAGAAGCAGATAGCACCAGATTCTAATAAAAACAGCACCGGGCGGTGCACCCTTCTCTCTCTCTCCCTCGCTCACTCGCCCTTTGGCTGTGAGCTGCGGGCACCAAATAAGCCAACATCCCCCATTTTCATCACTTACAGCGCCCATCGTACAGGGCAAATGAAACGTGTAACCGGGGTGAAAAGGGTGTTACATTTACTTAAAGAGCCTGTGACACGAGTTTCCCCCATCATCCAAACCCATCAATTTGAGTAAATATTGTCCCCTTGAAAACCGTTACTGAACTGATTTTGGATATTTGTACTTTGATAACCATTAATCTGCCCTTCAATGTTGACCATTTTCTGGATCTTCTCGGGGATTCTTCACGTCCCGCCAAATTATGTGTGACGTCATTGCGGGCACAGCCCTGGTTATCAGCCCTGGTTATCAACCATGGTTTGACGATGAGAGAGGCTGGACAGAGGGTTCAGCCTAATCTAAGCCGATGTACTGTTGCCTCTGTAATCCGGACACTAATAATGGCGCGTTTCCACTGCAGCGGGTAGCTCGCTTTAAGCGTGCCGAGCCGTGCGGGGCCCGTTTTTGGTCGCGTTTCCACTTGGCCTAGTACCGGCTAGCGGGTCCTAATTCACAGTTTGTCTGGCCCCATAAAATCGTGGTTCTAGGGCCAGGAACAACCAGGCTGAGTCGGGCTGAGTATGCTAAACTAGAGAGAGAATCGCTGGCAAGGGGGCTACAGCTACAACAAGATGAACATATTTGACCGTGATTTAATTGTAATACACGTTTCAAAATGATGCCGAAGTAACAACATACTGATACCGGTTAGTAAAAACCATGAATTAATGCTTTGACAAGTCTGCAGACAGACGGCAGGCGAAAAGCCTTTTAAAATGCGTGTTTTCTAAATGGAGCTTGGCTAAACTAATGTTATATATGCTCCGACCGTCCACACTCGCAACAACGGCCTACAGACATAAATAAACCAGCGACTGTATTCGCCATGACACAGACAGTCTGTGGTTTGTACTTGTTTAACTTCTGTCTAGTTTCTGAACAGATATGAAGAGCTGTGAGCTCTGAGTGCTAAGAGCTAACGGCTGTGTTGTTTTTCTGGGGCTCTCGTTGAAGATGACGTCACGGCTCCGCCTACACTGCGTTACTATAGTAACTACCCCAGTTCCTAAACTGTAATGGAAGCGCAGCATTAAAGTGAGCCGGGCCTAATAAGGCCTAACCAAACCGAGCGAGGCCGAGCGAGGCCTGCAGTGGAAACGCGCCATTAGACTTGAAAACAGGTTAGTTACCAGTTTGTAGCTCTGCATAATTCATGATATATCAGTGCTTATATCTGTTGTATGAAACGTATTTACTTCATTACTATAATTGTATTGTTGGCATGTTGCAAACTATAACTGTACACAAATCCTGCACAATTGACTGTGGTAAACTTTTATGCAACACAGACACTGACCAATCAATCTTTGCTGTTTATCTGAAGGACTGAGAAACAAAGAGGTGGAAGGCTAAGGCAAGGCAAGGCAAGGCAAGTTTATTTATATAGCACTTTTCAACACAAGGCAATTCAAAGTGCTTTACAAAAAATGAAAGAGATTAAGAAAATAGCATTTAAAATCAGTCAATTAAACATTAAAAGAAAAAAAAGTACATGGATAAAAGTTACAGTGCAGTCTAAGATATGAATAGTTCAATTAAAAGCAGCGACAAAAAGAAAAGTCTTCAGCCTGGATTTAAAAGTAGTCAGAGTTGCAGCGGACCTGCAGGTTTCTGGGAGTTTGTTCCAGATATTTGGAGCATAATAACTGAACGCTGCTTTACCATGTTTAGTTCTGACTCTGGGGACAGAAAGCTGACCAGTCCCTGAAGACCTGAGAGATCTGGATGGTTCATCATTTAGCAGGAGGTCAGAAATGTATTTTGGGCCTAAACCATTCAGTGCTTTATAAACCAGCAGCAGTATTTTGAAATCTATTCTTTGACACACAGGAAGCCAGTGTAAAGACTTCAGAACAGGAGTGATGTGATCCACTTTCTTAGTGTTAGTGAGGACTCGAGCAGCAGCGTTCTGAATCAGCTGCAGCTTTCTAATAGATTTTTAGTGAGACCTGTGAAGACACCATTGCAGTAGTCGAGTCTACTGAAGATAAAAGCATGGACAAGTTTTTCCAAATCCTGCTGTGACATTAGTCTTTTAATCCTAGATATATTCTTTAGGTGATAGTAGGCTGATTTAGTAACTGTTTTAATGTGACTGTTGAAACTCAGGTCAGAGTCCATGACTACACCTAGATTTCTGGCTTTATCTGTTGTTTTGAACATTGCAGACTGAAGCTCAGCGCTAACTTTTATACGTTCTGACTTGGCTCCAAAAACCATTACCTCAGTTTTATCTTTGTTTAATTGGAGAAAGTTCTGACATCTAAGGATGTTCAATGAGGCACAGCAGCAGTTACAAACTTGGTTTTGGCAAACAATGCATCACACTTAGAGAGATCCGAAGCCACATCATAAGGAACAACACCATTTTCAACAACAGCAGGCAAGTCAGCTTGCCCACATTGGCCCGTGTTAAAATAAATAAAGATTTCACAAATCTGAAACTGTGTTATAGGTCTAGTGGTTTTAGATCAGGACCTGGTCTAATGTGGTCTACATGTAAAAAAAGCACTGAAATCTCCCTTGTTTGTATTTTCACAAATAGAATAAAGGTTTCACAAATCTCAATCTGGGTTATAAAGAATATTTAGACTCTCTGGGATAATCCAGTCCAGATTTGATGAGTGTAGGTCTAGTGGTTTCAGATCAGGACCTGGTCTAATGTGGTCTACATGTAAAAAAAGCACTGAAATCTCCCTTGTTTGTATTTTCACAAATAGAATTAAGGTTTCA
The DNA here is from genome assembly GCF_902827175.1 of Gymnodraco acuticeps. Lineage (NCBI taxonomy): Eukaryota > Metazoa > Chordata > Actinopteri > Perciformes > Bathydraconidae > Gymnodraco > Gymnodraco acuticeps. The sequence goes on from NW_022992185.1 coordinate 43,345, forward strand.
CAAATCTCAAACTGTGTTATAAAGAATCTTTAGACCCTCTGGGATAATCCAGTCCAGATTTGATGAGTGTAGGTCTAGTGGTTTTAGATCAGGACCTGGTCTAATGTGGTCTACATGTAAAAAAAGCACTGAAATCTCCCTTGTTTGTATTTTCACAAATAGAATAAAGGTTTCACAAATCTCAAACTGGGTTATAAATAATCTTTAGACTCTCTGGGATAATCCAATCCAAATAAATCGGCTATGCAGCGATTTAAGAGGTTCAAACACGGAGGATTGTTCGCTCAGCGCTGTAAATTAAATGTCTCTTAACTTTCCCCTTAACTGCCGAATCGGATGCTCTGAATCAGAAGCCAACTTCAGCGTCGTCCACCTTGGTCCATATACAGTGGCGTTTTTATATGTACAAAAGTGGTGGGGCACAAAGAACTTAGATGTATATAATATATATAATAATGATATATATAAGCTTCTGCAGTGAGGTTCATGGCTGGTGAGGCACTGGCACTGACTCTTCAGGTTTACAAATATTATATTTTGACCTAAATCAAAATATAATATTATTTTCAAAAGCTTTTTTTGTCTGATGCTTCGATTAATTTTAAACAGACAGTTCAACAAAGGGATACGCAAAAAAATAAATTGTATCATTTAAATATTGAATTGTTCTCTCTTAGTAAGATCCCATTTTCAATTAAATTGCGGTCTTACCTTGACTTGAAGATTAAGTCCATTTGCCTATCCTTCTGGACAAAAATCTATTTTTTGTTAAAGTCCTCCTTATGTTCTTGTAGTTTCAAAAGTCTATCATAAATCTAATCGATAGATTTATGATTAGAAAATTATAAAAGTAGGGTAGACATGTGGATATTATCCGGCTGAACAAAACATGCATTTATCTAACAGCTACGTTTCCCACAGATCTTATTTTGAGCTCTTTTCTAAAATCCTATGGAGAAATCTCATTGATTTTTGTGGAGGGAAGCCATGCGCAGCTTACTTCCCGGGTTTTAGGACACGTCTCTCGTCTCCTCTTCACACACCACACTTTTCGCGGCACACGTACTTACAGCCAATCAGCTCTGAATTATGTGAGATGACGTATGGTGGGGATGGCAGCACTATGCCCCTATGGTCATTATTTTTTTGCCACACACATTAAATAGGACAATACTCTGAGCATGCGCAGTGTAGATTTTACAGTCACCGTTCACTTAGACCAGGGGTGGGGAACCTCCATTTGGTACGGCCCTCGAGGTAAAATAAACACACACAAAAAAGAAAAAAATTAAAGAAATCTAGACCGCAAAATAATTAAACAAGCCAGTGCCTGTTTTTCGTGGCCACGGTCAGGGTCCTCGAACACAACACAAACCTAATGTGTCATCACGTGGTATATGTCTCGTCTGACAGGGGTGCAGTTCTGACGGAGAGCACCAGAACGTCGCTCCAGCACTTCAGAAATTGCAGTACCCTTACGGAGCCGTACACATGCCGTAGTTTGTTCGTGGCTGTGTCTTTAGTTGAAAGCCCAGTGGCGATCTGTTCATCTGTCATACTGATCATACAGTCAATAACTTTGTTGTTATTAGCATCTGGTTAGCTAGCTATGCTAACGAATATAAGAAGCTTTTTCTACAACCAGTGAGGTAAAGGCACATCTTTATATGATCATTATACTTATAAAAAAACAAGAGAATAAAGTATATAGTATAAAATACTATATGACAGTAAAAAAAAGTTTTTATTAATAAACAAGAATACAGTTTAAAAGGGGAGTGATTTGTAAAATATCCATAAAGAAAAAGAAAATCTGCCTACAGTTCTGTTTCATATGGGTGTTGAGAGATGTATCCATAGATCTCTTCATGTTGCTCTCAAAGTGCACCAGATTGTTGCTTTTAACTTCAACATTTAAACAAAAATCTTCCCGGGGGAGCATGCCTCCGGACCCCCCTAGCAGAGGTTAGGTTCCCACCCCACTTAAATCATGTCCACATGGATAGGAAACTAAATACATTTGCACACATCTTGTGTCCATATCTTTCCGTGCACGTGCATGCATGCGCGAGTCATGGTAAAATATCTGGATTAAGAGGTTGCTTTTTCTTTGCACAGCATGAAAGAAAGGCCAAATGAATGGGCTGTGATTTTAGTTTTTTAAGCAGAGGTCAATAATTTGTACGGCCCTCGGAGGATGTTGAAAAAATTGAAATGGCCCTTGAGAGGAAAAAGGTTCCCCACCCCTGACTTAGACAGTGAGAGGGAGGGGCATGATCGGCTTTTGTCCCACATGGCTCTAAACAGCTCAATAGGCACACACTGTAGACACTAATTAGAAGAACACAGACTAAAACAGCAATGTACAGACGAATGAGATGATTAAACATGATCTTAAAATATATTTTATATATATTTTTTTTTTTTTTGTTGCATTTTGTTGTAATTAGGGCCGGGACTCGATTAAAAAAATTAATCTAATTAATTAGAGGCTTTGTAATTAATTAATCGAAATTAATCGCATTTTTAATCGCATATACATATTTGACCTAAGAACAATGAGAAGCAATTTTTTTTCACATGGATTTTAGTATACCATTAGGCGCATTCACACCGCAGTACTTTTCCCACAAAGGTTCATGAGAACTTAGTTCATGAGAACTCTTTGAACCTGGGGGAGGATTAGGCAAATGAAGCCGCTGACGTCACTTCTTCTTCTTCTCTGCTTTGGGTTTACTGGCAGGCCGCAAACCACTTCACGGCGTATACTGCCGCCCAAAGTCCCCGGCCGGAAGTCCCCGGAGTTGGGGACTGGCTTCAGTAGAAGCTGCTGGGAGTCCCAGCAGCCTTCTGAGTAAATCGCCAGAACGCCGACACCTCCTCATCTCCACCGCTCCCATGTTTTATTTTGTGTTGCCATAAGTTAGTCTCTCTGCGTTTCTGCGCTGGGCTAATGCTAATAATGCTAATGCGAGGATAATAAAATGGCGGCTTCACAAAACTTTTTGCGAGTTTTACGGGGCGTGGTTTGCAATCCGCCCAGCCAATCAGAAATATAGCTCTTTTCTCACAAGAGAGCCGTACGAAAGTCCCTGCTCTCTAGCAGCTCTCTGCTCTCTAGCAGGGACTTTCGTGGGGGTAAAAAGGTTCTCATGAACTAATTTTAGTACCGGCTCTTTTTGGTGTGAACGCGATAAAAGAGGCTAACGTCCACGCTAGCTTCCACGCTAGCTGCTATATGTTTTGCATTGAGGTGATACTTGAGGCTTGATGTGCTGCGGTGATATGCGAATTCCTTTTTGCATAATTTGCACACAACCGTGCTCTTATCGACGCTTCCATCCGTCCGTTTTTTAAAACAACATTTCCCACTGTTGTTCACTGTGGTTTGTTGTTGTCTGAAGTCATGAACGTTAGTTGGTGCTCCAGTATAATCGGTACGCCTGAAACTCATCCAGTGAGAAACGTTCCGCGGTGCAAAAATAAGTGCGATTAAAATGCGTTAATTTTTTTAACGCGTTAATTTTTGTGTAATTAATTAATCTTAATTAACGCGTTAAAGTCCCGGCCCTAGTTGTAATCATTATTTTTAAGATTATTTTTACTTTCTGCTGACACTAGGTGGGGCTGTGACCCTAATGACCAGTCGCCACTGTCCATATAACACAGCCCACATTCGAACATTTCTGGACAGACTGCACTACATTTTGACCCAGGCAGACCATGTTCATCATGCAGAGCAGCCTAGATATGTTGTGGTATGGGACAATGTCAGCTTCCATCGTGCTATCTTAGTCCAAAACTGGTTTGTTGAGCACCAAATCCGCCTACAATATCTTCCACCCTACTCTCCATTTCTCAATCCAATTGAAGAGTTCTTCTCTGCATGGTGGTGGAAGGTGTATGACCGTCAGCCCTATGAGCGCATGCCTCTTCTGCAGGCAATGGAGGAGGCATGTGATGATGTGAATGTGAATGCTATCCAGGGCTGGATACGTCACTCAAGACGCTTCTTCCCGCGCTGTTTAGCCAGGGAAAACATCGCCTGTGATGTGGATGAGGTGCTGTGGCCAGACAGGCGAGATGCAGCCTAAGCATTTTTTCCTTTCCTTTGCTCCAAATATTTTCTGTATATTTGTTTACTCTAAGTTTTCTTTCTATCTACTGTATTTGACAGAAGCATTGTTACGGTTGCTGTTTGTCTGCTCCTTAATCTGTCTGGGATTGTTTGCAGCTGTGTGCGTGTGTGTGATTATGCAAATGAGCTGTGTGGTAGCCCCAACATCATTGGCTGCCCATCTCCTGGTCCGCCTCTGAAGATGGTGATTGGATCGACGTCGTCCAATCGCAGCGCACAGCCGGCGCACAGCCGGCGCACACCTGCTGGGGAGGAGTACAAAGGCTGCGGACTATCACCACTCTGGAGGCTCTGTTGAGTGAACAGACGCCTCTTGCATTTTGCTCTTCATTCTGTGGTTAATCTTGTGTGTTTATCTCCGTGTGATATTGTGTGTTAGTAGAGTGTAGAGTAGGTTAGTTAGTGTTTAGAGTATCGTTAGGATTTGTGACTGTTGCCTTTAGGTTAGCTGTGTGTTTTGTGTAGACTCCCTTTGTTAGGTGTACCACTCTTGAAGTAAGGTTTTGTTTCGTTCTTTATTTAGTATATTAGTATTTATTTCCCCTATGCCTTTAGACTCCTTTTGAGTCCTCCCTTAGTTTGGTTATCTGTCAACCTGTGCCCTTTTGGCCCTTTTGTTTGTTTCAGGCTGCACGCCTTCCATTTTGTTTACCGCTGCTATTTAAAATAAATCACCTATAATTAATACCAATTCTACTCTGGTCGTGTCGTTTCCTTTTTGTCCCCCTAGCCAATTGTGAACGTAACAAGCATCATTTTTGTTTTGCGTTACAGAAACAACTGTAAATATGTGCTGAGGTTGCACAATGTTATTTTTGAATAAAATATGATTTTTTTTCAACAACTCGTTTGTATTTCTTCATTTACTGTAATTCTGTAAACTCAAGCAATCTCTCTCTGCAGAAAACTCTCTGTACAGAGCATAGCCCATACAATATGAAAGTGCTTTAGATTATGCTCAGCAGTGTGTACAGTAGTTGGGTGGTCAAGCAATCTAGTATTATGAATGAAGTGTGTTATATTTGGTGCAAAAGTTTGGTAAGTGTTTGTGTAGTTTTGAGTGCAGTTCTTTATTTAGCAGGAGAAATTAGGTGTGTTTCACTTTGGGTGTGTGGTTTTGTGAATTGTGTTTAGTGTTCTGAGAAACTGAGCAATTAAAAAAAAGTGTGTTAGCAACTGTAATGGTGGAGTTTTGCAATTACTCAGTGTGCTCTTTGCTGACTCCTGCTGGTCAACTTCCGTATTGCTCTGTTTGGGTTTTGATTTCTAGTTCCGGTTTGACAGCAAGTCAGGCCCAATCCCAAACCACGCCCTACACCCTACCCCTACACACTACCCCTCCGTTTGCGCGTTCGCGAGGGTCCGCCACATTAAGTGCTGTTCCAAACCAACGAGTGTGGAGCGGTGTGGAGGGGGAGTGGGCTATCAAGCCCTCAAACAGCAAGTCTGCAGCGGTACTGACGGAGACCGGTCTCTATGGCGGCAAATCTCTGTCATAAATCGCGAGGGCATATGAGATCCACGCGGGCATATGAGATCCACGCGAGCACAAGTCAAGCAGCCACGGACGTATATTATTTTCGCGAGCACTAAAACGGCACTTGCGCAAGAGCAATATTGAAGCCTGCAGGGGAGAAACATGCCTTGAGCATGTGCAGCATCTACATGAGCTCTCCTTGGTCTCCTGCGCTCTCGCGAGCAATTCCTGCTCGTGAAACTCTGGCCTGCTCTCACTCGCAGAGAAATTTTAGGATATGGGCGTACCGTGTCCCAGTAACGCCAAATCTAATTGGTTACACCCCTCCTCTTTTATGATTGAGAAAGGCAATTAAGTGGTGAAGTCCCTCCCTTCCGGTGGACCTCCATGGGACCTTATTTCGGAAAAAATATGTATTGAAGTCAATGGAGAGACAAAGATTATCTTTCGATCCCGTTTGAATTGTGCGACGAATTACACATATGATGTTTGTCAATTTAAAAGATAATTTTGCCAGTCAAAAAAAAAAAAATGTCGTAAAACTGTGAAGTAATACATTTTTTTGTGTGAAACACTCAATGAACTACATCTCTGGTCTCGCAGAACAACACACGTCACCAAGATGGCCGTCACTACTGTCTTGCTAAACAAGGGATTAACTCCCCTCACTATTACATTACATTACATTACATTGCATTTAGCTGACGCTTTTATCCAAAGCGACTTACAATAAGTACATTCGACCAGGAAGACACAACCTTGAAGAAAACAGAATCATATAAGTACATCAGGTTTCATAGAGCTAAACATTTCAAGTGCTACTCAATTAGTCCTTTATTAGTATAAAAGTGCTTCGTTAATAGTTCTAACGCTCGAAGTGGAGTCGAAAGAGATGAGTTTTCAGTTTGCGCCGGAAGATGTGCAAGCTATCTGCCGTCCTGATGTCAATGGGGAGCTCATTCCACCATCTTGGAGCCAGGACAGCAAACCCACGTGTTTTCGCCGATGGGAACTTGGGTCCCCCTCACAGCGAGGGCGCAACGAGTCGTTTGGCTGATGCAGAGCGTAGTGCACGCGCTGGGGTGTACGGTGTAACCATGTCCTGGATGTAGGAAGGGCTAGATCCATTCGCAGCATGGTAAGCAAGTACCATTGTCTTGAAGTGAATTCTAGCAGTTACCGGAAGCCAGTGAAGGGAGCGGAGGAGCGGAGTGGTGTGGGAGAATTTAGGAAGGTTGAAGACCAGACGAGCCGCTGCATTCTGGATGAGCTGCAGAGGTCGGATGGCACATGCAGGTAGACCAGCCAGGAGGGAGTTGCAGTAGTCTAGGCGTGAGATGACGAGAGCCTGGACCAGAACCTGAGTCGCTTTCTGAGTCAGCTGGGGACGTATCTTCCTGATGTTGTAAAGCGTGTATCTGCAGCAACGGGTTGTAGCAGCGATGTTTGCAGTGAAGGACAGGTTGTTATCTAGGGTCACACCCAGATTCCTTGCAGTCTGAGTCGGGGAAACAACTGAGGTGCGATGTTGATTGTTAGGTCAAGAGTGGGACGATCTTTTCCCGGGAGGAAGAGCAGCTCAGTCTTGTCAAGGTTGAGCTTGAGGTGGTGAGCAGACATCCACTGAGAGATGTCAGCTAGACAAGCAGAGATGCGTGCGACGACCTGGGTCTCTGAGCGGGGAAAGGACAGAATTAATTGGGCTTCGTCAGCGTAGCAGTGGTAAGAAAAACCATGCGGGCTAATGACTGATCCGAGCGAGTTTGTGTACAGGGAGAAGAGGAGGGGACCAAGAACAGAGCCCTGAGGGACCCCCGTAGTTAATTGACAAGGGTCGGACTCAGACCCTCTCCAAGTCACCCTGTAGGTACGGTCTTTCAGGTATGAGGTGAGGAGGAAAAGTGCGGAGCCTGAAACTCCAAGTTTTTGGAGAGTGCGAAGGAGGATCTGATGATTCACCGTGTTGAATGCAGCAGACAGGTCCAACAGGATGATGACAGAGGAGAGGGATGCAGTTTTGGCAGTGTGCAGTTCCTCCGTGACAGCAATGAGAGCAGTTTCTGTGGAGTGACCTGCCTTGAAACCAGACTGGTGCGGATCCAGAAGGTTGTTCTGATTGAGATAACAGGAGAGTTGTGACTATCATCACGTCCAGAAGAATGTCATGAAAAGCTGCCTGCCTGCCTTCCTTTGATTCTCTCTGAACTGCCTGGTCTTTTTAATGTTTAATGTCAACCATTTGTGCAGATAGCATGAAGTAGAAAAGATCGCCGATGCTAATGTAGCGTTAGCGTTAGCATTTCTCCCCCGGGCTTAAATGGTGTATTATAGACTGATCACACCGGTGTGACAGTACTCTTCAAAGGGTTCACGAAATATGACTACTACTCTTACTGTTTAACATTTTGGGTTACTTAATGTTACTTCATGTTAACGCTAATAAAAATGACAAGGCTAAGCCGGCTATAATGCTAACTAACGTGCTTGCTACTAGGTAGCTAACTTGATCCAGCCACTCCAGGGCCGTTTGTCAATCTCGAGGATACTGGCTTCCAAGCCAATATTTCAAGGATGCTACGTCATCGAATGCCGCCGAAGGACTGTTCCAATCTCCAGCATACTTGGAATTCCACCGAGGCTGCGTCCTTGGTTTGGGGGAAATTTCGAGGCTGCACATGAGTAGACTTTGCGTCCTTAAAATCCCCACAATGCTTTGCGCACGGACCAATTTCAAAAACCCTTGCGGAGAATGGCTGAACCGACACAGCACACATTTAAATGTAAGTATGTAGTGGCGTATGCCACTATGTCTATGAGTAGAACATGTAAATATGTTACTTTGTTACATTTGTTATCACCAAAAATGTGTTCCGTGAAAGTAAAGCAAGTTCATAATTAGATAGACATCGTGAGGTATTTATTTTCGGTACAGTTTATGTTGAAACCGTTAGAGAGAGTGGCACACTTGTTAGCTTGTTCCATTCTTCTTCGTTTTCCGAAGCCGTGGCTTGGAAGTATACTTGCTTCGTTTCTGAAGGAAGTGACTTGGAAGTACGCAACTACCAAGCCAGCATCCTCGCGATTGAGAAACACCCCTGGTCCTTTCATCAGACGGGAAGCGAAAGAACGAGCAAGACCCATTGCTGGTATGATAACAACCTGGTACTAAGCACACAGGCATTTTGTTAAAGTTATCTTATCTTAGCTATCTCTTATATTTAGCGGAGGAAAACAATTGTGACATCAGTTGTCACTTACGCGACTCTGGGATTTGTAGTCTTTCTCGTTGCGTATTTTTCAACAGTTTTACGACAAACTGTGACTTTTTTGACATGGAAATGATTTTTTAAGATTGACAAACATCATATGTGTGGCACAATTCAAACGGGATCGAAAGATACGTTTTCTCTCTCCGTTAACTTCAATACATAATCTTTCCGAAATGGAGAGGCGAAGTCACGCCCATCTACTTCCGGACCATGGGACCCCGGAAGCGAAAAATTTACATTGAATTCAATGGAGAGAGAACACGTATCTTTTGATCCCGTTTGAATTGTGCCACGAACTACACATATGATGTTTGTCAATCTTAAACAATCATTTCCATGTCAAAAAAGTCACATTTTGTCGTAAAACTGCTGAAATATAATACTATGAAAAATACGCTACTACAAAGACTACAAATCCCAAATCCCATTCTGGGTCGCGTAAGTGATGTCACAGGCATGCTCGGTGATTTATAATAAGACTCGTAATTAAAGCGAAGAAGAAGAAGATCTCATAACTGATTTATTCCCTCCAATAAATGATAGATCGCTAAAAATAAATTCACTTTTACAAGATGCCTGTGTGCTTTGTACCAGGTTGTAGTCATAAAAGTGATCATACCACTTGCTCCTTCTATCGATTCCCGTCTGATGAAAGGACCAGGAGTCGCTGGATCAGACATATCAGGTAATATCATAGGTAATATACATGTTGTGCATGTTCATGTGCATAGTCAAGTTAGCTACCTAGCTAGTAGCGACGAGTAGCGAGCACGTTAGTTAGCATTACATTACTTAGCCTTGTCATTTTTAGTAGCCTTACCATGAAGTTATTATTTTATTACATGAAGTAAACCAAAATGTTAAACAGTAACCAAACATGATGGTAAGTATTTCGTGAAACTTTTGAAGCCTACTGCGCCCTCCACCGGGTGCTAAGGAAGCAGTTCAGGGAGAGTCGAAGGCAGGCATGGAGCTTTGCATGACATTCTTCTGGACGTGTTTCATTGTGATGACAATCTGTTTGTTGGAAAGACAGTAGTTGTGTGCTTATTGAGAGAAAATTGTTAGAAGAGATAATTATTCAAAGTGTTGTTACTTTAAAGTGTTGTTACTGACCTTTTTCTCTTTTATTTTCTTTACCTCACCTGTAACTGCTGAGACGTTGAGGAACATGCACACTGACCTGCTCTGGCAACCTGATTTCCACTGTACGTAATAGTATTTGGTTATGGTATATTATTTATATACATCAAAGGCACAATGCACCCTCCAGAGACACACATGTATTGAGTGTGATATGTTGCATAGGTCATGTGAAATCATCTTTACATACTAGAAAACTGTAGGAGCGGCAACTTGTTTTGAAATTGAATTTTTAATATCCGATAATAAAGTTGATCTGTTTTCTTTATTCTTCTCTCTTCCCAGCTCCATCACCATTCTCTGTTCCTGCAGGTCCTGCTTGCTAATCAATGCTCATATTTTTTTACACAATTACAAATAAAGTCATTGTATTGTATGACATGAAGTTGTGCTTCATTCGGAGTCAATAATAAATTCATTCTGCCTTCAACTGCGCAATGATTGTGGACTGCACCGACATCCATGTAGCTGCCCCCCAGTAAGATGAACCAAGCAAAGAGGGTCCCTATCATGCCCAAGGACATCCAGCTGGCCCGCCGCATCCGCGGAGAGAGGGCTTAGACTGACCTGAGACCAGCACACCCAAACACAACGGCTCTTTTAAGAGCCACCTACAGTTTCAAAGAGTTGCAATCCTACGTTATTATAATGATTAAACTGTTTCATGTATCACTTAGTTTACTGAACCGTGATGAATGAAAGAAATTAGTGAGGTAGTGGTTTACTGAAGTTACAAAGACATTAATATATGAGTAACAGGTCAGTGTAAACACAAGCTTCTGTCAATTATGGATCATTCAAACTATTTATATAAAAATATGTAATAAAGTTCTAAAACAAGTATTCGGTATATTCCTTGATAGCTTTTGGAGAAGGTTGTTTTTAAGTTTACTAAAATCTATCGTTTCAACTGTTTCACTTTATAAAAAGGGAACAGGTGAGTAGAGCATCATTGAGTTTCTTATTCTGTCAGCAAATTATCCAAATGAATGTTTTTCATTATTTTAGTCAACCCTAAACAAATTGATTGTACCTTTTAATAATGACCTTACATGGTCGGCAAAGTTAAATTAACTTCATAAAATCAAATCTGTTCTGAGAAAAAACTAATAAATGTTTAAAGATAGGAACTTGCCATCCCACTGAAAAACAGTCCGTAGAGATTTAAAGGCGTAGTTGTAGTTCAGTCCAACGTTTCATTTGGATTCATTTGATAACAGTCAACTATTTTCATAAAGAATATATATATTTTTCAAAGTCAACTTTATTGTCAATCTTACTCAGTTTGAGAGATCAAAAAGACGTTTAAATAAAATTATACAATTTACAGATATGTATACAAATATATATATATCCTATATACACCATCATGTATAATGATGGTGTATGATGTAGAAGGAAGTGTGGTAGATAACAAGTAAATATAGAGTTACATACAGATCCATGTTACAGCAAAAGATGGAATAACTAAGAAGCACACAGTATAATAATAATTACATGCAACAATTAAATAACTGCTCAGCATCTCCACCACAATCCCAATCTGCTGTGTCCTGTTTTCCTCCCCTCTGCATAACACCCCATCACACATACGAAACACAACGCAGAGTCCGAGGGTGTTAAGAGTATGTTTATTGAAATGTCCTCCTCTCTACTGGCCAACACAGGGAGCATATGCTGGGTGTAGAATTGTTCCAGGAGGAGGAGATTTCCATGCCATGCAGGGTCTTTGGGGATGGGGATGATGATCGCCTCCTTCGTGGTCCACACAACAAAGTAGCAGAGACTCCGGTCTGTGATGTGCAGCTGCCCTTGGACCTGGTGCCAGTATGGGTGATTCTCCTTGAGAATATATGACCCACCCTCCTCACGGAGACAGAAGGATGGTAACTGGACTGCCTCCGTGATGGTCATGTTCCTCTGGCTGTGTGGACACTTCACCTCCAGCAGGGCAGATGGCTGCACAAGTCCATCGGGTGATGCTTCCAAAACACCCGACTCACTCACAAAGAGACCAGACTCGATTCGAACACTGTCACTTGATAGGCCTCCACAAAAGCCTTCACCCCTTCGGCCTCGTTTAAAACCCCCCAGTTGACAGTTGGCGATGTCTCTGGCCAGTGGGTTGTATGTCTCCTCTCGCTGTTGGTAAAGTTGAGACACCGGCTGGACTACTTTTTAAGTGCCAGGCTTCCTCCACTGGCACTCAACATCTGTGGAGCTGATCTGCCACATGGAAAATATTGCCAATGCTGCAGCGTGGCTGCATTTGTACATCTCCTGTGCACAATCACAGACAGCGCTCTGCATCGCGCCATCGTCTCCCATGCAGATCTGTAAAAATAAAGTAAGTACCATTTGTTAGCATGCTATAATAGATTGAATGAGCAATAATACAAGGATGGTCCGGATCTGGGGGTGGGAGGGTTTATTTTTCCATAGTTTTGTCCTCTTTTCTGTTGTTATTGTTTGTTTTTTCTGTATTTTTTGTAATTTGTGATGTATTGGTTATGATTGTACATTGTATTTTTCTAAATGTGTATGAATACATTTTTTAAAAACATTTGATCAACAATAAAAAAGGATTTGGTCAGGATCTAGACTCAGTGTGTAGTTTATTAGTTAATCAATGCTCTCTACATTAGGAAAACACATACCGGTGTACCAGAGGGAGTCACACACAGCTGTGCCTAGATAACCAAAATCCTTGAATCGACACACAGCAAATAAAGTCAAATGACACAACGAGAAAAAGGAGATCACACATACAGTATAGTCGATATAAAACTGGCCACTTCAATCTGAAGAGCAACTAAAACAAAACACGGGAGTGTACCTTGTTCTTGTGAACACTAATGTTATCCACAACATACACAGAGACCACGAAGTTCTTAAGGAGAAAACTAGTTGTTAAAACAAAACACGTTACTGTACCTTGTTAGCTAATGTTAGCTAGCTGACATTAACGTTACACATTGCACTCATATTACTCACCGAAACCTTGTAAAGCCGGTCCCGCATGCTGGCTCTTACAGAACCGACTAACTCCCCTTTCATATAGGTACAGCTCTCAACGTGCCCAGACTTGTAGTGATTTTCACCTCGTAAAATACTTTTATTCTCATTCTGAAAGAATGTGGGGAAATGTGCTAACGTGACGGCCATCTTTATGTTGGTGACGCGTATTGTGCGAGACGAGAGACCTGTAGTTCACTGAGCGGTTTCACACGAAAAAATGTGTAACTTCACAGTTTTACGACACATTTTTATTTTTTTGACTTGCAAAATGTTCTTTTAAATTGACAAACATCATATATGTCATTCGTGGCACAATTCAAACGGGATCAAAAGATAACCTTTCTCTCTCCATTGACTTCAATGTATAATTTTCCGCTTCCGGGGTCCCATGGAGGCTTTCGGAAGGGGAGGGACTTCGCCTCTCTATAAGGTCCCATGGACCGGAAGTTGATGGGCGTGACTTCGCCACTCTATAAAAACTGGGGAGATTTTGAAAAAGCGACATTTTGTGAATAAAATATTTTGCTAAAGTCATCAAATTATTAATTCCAAATTCAGTTTTTGAAAGCTACATTTTATATTATCATATGTCAAGACCGAAAAGGTAATTGGTTCTTATCTTTATAATAGAATTGTTTGAATACTTTTGAAAAATATGTGTAAAAAATGTATTATCTAAACAACACAATCCATTTATAAGTAAGGACGGCTCTTGTGGAATAACCACAGAATACAAAAGCATGCCTTTAATTAAAACAATCATTAGTAAAGTAAAGTAACTTACCAGAGACGTTTCCACAGCCATATTTCATCACGTTGGAGGGGACAAAAAGTACTTCTTGGTTTAAATCCAGACAACGGCCAATCATAAAAGAGGGGTGTAACCAATTAGATATTCTTTCACACACACATACGGGTATTGGGCCGAGGGCGACACCGTACTTCCGGTATCCGCCGTTTTACGCGAGGTGTAAGCAGGCCGATGGTTTAGCCGTACACTGTCTAGGTGTTGCTAAACTTCCTGTACTGAATATCATAGTCTATTGCCTTAATCAATATCTAGTCAACTCTAAAATACCACATATATGCAATGGCATGATAATATTATTGTGACAAGTGGGGTATTCACCTGGTGTTTCCAGAAATTAGACGTAGATGCAGCCAAAATCGACGAAGGCCACTTTCGAGGGTCGTTTTTCCATACATCTGCAGGCAGTCTGTAAGGGCAATCCGACAACCCACACAGCTCTAGTTTACGCTGGTAACGACCTAAAGCACACCCATCAAGTCCAGAGATGTAATCCGAAGACATGCAGCGATTTCTTCGGTCGTTAAATCAGAAAAAAAACCTAGTGCGCTCTGTCTGGCTATGTTAGCTAGCTGTTTATATTTGCACTTCCAGGATATTTGCACCTCCAGGAAAATGGCGTATTTATATATATATGGCGCGTGTTGCATTGTGGGTAGCTCGTGACGTCACTGGGACACGGTATGCCCTCGGTACGCCCACTTCCTAACATTTCTCTGCGAGTGAGAGCAGGCCAGAGGCCCATTCCCAAACCGCCCCCTATATGAGGTGTGACTTGTGCCAAAGAACAGATAACTAAGCTAACTGAGCGGAGCACTAACGTGTCAACGTACGCCTACGCCTCCATCAATTTTGAATGGGTTGACGTAGAATACAGGCGACGTCACGACGATGTCAGACGTCAGACGTCACAGCGACGTATCATAGGTGCGCTCAAAGTACACGCTCACGTGGCGGCGGCGTAGCTTAGAAAGTGCTATCTTAGATATGCGTGTTGATAACGTACGTGTGTATATGCGCGTGAATAACGTATGTGTGGATAAGCGTGTGAATAACGTACGTGTGGATAAGCGTGTGAATAACGTACGTGTGATAAGCGTGTGAATAACGTACGTCTCGCCTCCGTTAGCATTGTATATTATCTGGTACAGGGATTAATAAGAGTTGTGTCTAGCAGCTCTCTCTCTTTCTCTGCTCGGGAACAGCTGATTGCTGCACGGCGATCAGCTGTCCCTCCCTCCCTCAAGGTGTGTGTGGGTGTGTCTGTGTGTCTCATTCACTGTCCCTCAGGTTGTAGCATGTTTCGATTGCCAGTCTGTGGCTTGTATGTCTTGTGAACGCAACGCTGGCATAATATGATGTGGCCTGCTGACATGGCCTAATAAACACACAGGACTAAAATAATACGTGTGTAATTCAGCCCAGATGCGGTGACTGCAGGCTAAATCCATTAATGTGGCATATATTTGTGAAGTTGCACCGGTATGAGGCGCAGTGAGAACCACGCACCTGAATACATGACTAAAAAGGCATACTGTATTTTGAGTATGGGCAGCGGCAAATAGGTGCGTTTTTAGTTTTAAAAATAGGAAGTGTTTCGGCGGACGTGCACGATTTGGGCAGTTTGTTCAAATTGTTGGGGCATAATAACTAAAAGCTGCTTTTCCATGTTTAGTGGTTATTCTCGGAACAGAGAGCAGACCTGACCCAGAAGACCTGAGACTGGATGCTTCATAGTGATGGAGGAGGTCGTCTATATACCTCGGTCCTAAGCCATTTAGAGATTTAAAAACTAGCAGTAGTATTTTAAAATCAATTCTTTGGCAGACTGGAAGCCAGTGTAATGATCTCAGAACCGGAGTGATGTGATCCACTTTTCTAGTGTCAGTGCCACTATTATGAGCCACTTTTCTTTCTATATTGTAGCCTGATAGCACATCGACTGTCAACAAAACAGTTTCTCAGTCCAATGCTAAGTTAGTGGCAGGCCCTGTGTGACTGGAGACTATAAGGCTACACAAAACCCAAACATGTCCTTAATGTTACTCAAGGAAAATATATGTAATATAACCGTTAGACTGCAGCTAACTGTGGGGCTACAAACCCTTCATACTGTGAGTGAATAACTTGAGATGGTTATGTTGTCTAAAGGGGAGACAATCATTATGGTATTAGGCCATGCAAATACAGGGTCAACTTAGTGATCAAATAAGTGTTGCATAATATATGTTCTTGAATAATGTTATTTCATAAATAGTTGTTAATGTAATGATTACATGTTCTCCTTATTCAGTTCCACTATCAGATGATGGTGATGGCCCTGAGGGAGAGATGCAGAGCTCAGTGGACAGAACTGGCAGGTAGAGAGGAAACTGTTTCAATAGGCTATGACTGACACTGAACAAAACCAAAGGAAATGTAATGACAACAGTATAAGCAAGCTATGTTCATGTTCTCTCAATAAGTTATTATAGTTATTGATCAGAGTTTAATCCCAATGCTGGTTCTTATTCAGTACCAGCAGATGCTGAGGAGGTTGACAAGACAAGTCAAGATTCAGGGTCCAGCACAAGGGAAATTGCAACTGAGTAGGGCAGCAACGTTGTAGATATTGACGATACATCCAGCAAAACGCCCCCAAAACAAACTGGTATGGCCTGGCTGGGTGTATAAATCCCGGCCTGACCTATGGTCCCAGTCCGGCCCTGCTGACACATCACACACCCATACACTACAGTATACACATTACTGATTAAACTGATATCACAATTTAGTTACTCTCTTTAAATAAATATACTGTAATTGGAAACGAACCATGTGTGGTGTCCTTGTTTTGTCCGTCCTTGATCCAGGGCTCCCTATTGTTGTATGTAGGTTATTCTTGTTTTTAGAATTAATTCAGTAATGGTGTAACACAAACATAATAAATCATTGGATAGTGTTTCTCAAATGAAGGGGGAACATAATGAAATAAAGTAATGTATTAAGATTCAGTGCGAGTTATTACTTTCTTCAAAAATACACAGACATTGCAGCACATCGTTTCACAGCCTTTCTCAGCAGTAAAGCAATGTGTTGGTGAACCTTTGTTTCCTCCTGACAGAAGCGCTCACTTCAAGGTATACTCAATTCAATAGCTTTATTAGCATGACCTCAGTTAGTATTGCCAAAGCTCTGTATAGTTGCAACATCTATACAAAATATAAATATACACTACTCTCCCTTGTGGCCAAAGGCAGACACAACTCTTGTCTTCAGATGTACAGTATGCTTGAGTGTAGCAAAATGTAGCTCAGTGACTATTTTGTCAACTAAACATCATAAAACAATACATATTTTAGTAAATGGGACATTATAATCTCCGCACATTAACTCTATATTTGCCTCTACCATGGTGCCAAAATGAAACGAAATAAACAATATATAGGGGTTGCTTCTTCTCTGAACTTCTATATACTGCATCCCTCCATATCAAATAAACCATAAACAAATACATAAAGTCGTGTTCACTGCAGCGATCTATTTTACACACAAAACTATGAAAACTTGGTGATATAGAGTGGTGTTTTCTCCTGGAGACCAAGGGAAGACAGGCTTCTCCTGTTTTTTCAGCCTTTGTTATCATTTTGATAATTACAAATATATATTCTTGTCTGTGGTTGTTTTTCCGTTCAGGGCATACAAGAGGTGTAACATTATTTGAATACCAAAACTATATTGAAATAGAGTCTCGCTTGAACAGCAACTGCGTAGCTGTAACATTACTGGGTTATTAGGGGATAACTGAGTCATTCTACAGAAAAGGTGGAATCTGGGTGATACAAATCTGCTGAAATATATTCCTTCTGAACACATCTAAAACCTGTTGAATAGCAATAACTAACGCTTAACTTGATGAATCCACAACAAGTAGAGCTTAAAGTATTTTTATAAAAAAATTGTTTACAAAGCGTATTTATAACGTCACGTGTTACCAGGAAGAAGAGTAACACCAGTGACGGTAACACCAGTGACAATTTGGAGAAAACACTACAATTTTAACAAAATGGCTGCAATGTGTCAGACCAAATATGGCTTCAGTCAATATCAAAATCGTTTAACTCTTCAATACAATACATTTTCCCATTCAAATGTTCACCCCTAGGGCTATGCAATGAGTAACACTAATGACAGACTTGAAAGACGCATGTAACATTTGAAGATAAAATGACACCTTTAACAAACAAAGTAAGAAGTATCTGACTTTCCTTATGTCTTTGTCCACTGCACTGCCTCAAATGATCTCTTGTTACAGGAGTATGGGCATAGATATGTCTCATAATTATTTGTGTGAACATAAAAAAAATGTGTGTGTAAATATGTGATTTGTAAATGTAAAACACCATCCACAAATGCATTTAAAAGATTTGCAAACTCACAAATAAATGTGCAAGTGTAAAACGGATCTGCAAATACGCTAAATATTTTCACAAATTAAAAAAAGATCTGTGAATATCTCTTAACATTGACAACTTTCGATCAGGCATTTGTGAATCCATTTTGTATTTGCCGACCAAAAATGCGCTTGCGGATCTCAAATCTCTGCTCGCGGATCTCACATTTCTGCTTGTGGATCGTCTTTTTACACACACGGAATTTTGAGACATATTCTCCGCCGGTCTCGGCTAAAATCTACTCGTGTCACTCGGTGATTTTCGGAAACCACGTGATGGCCTGCTGATGACGACATTTCTGCATGATTTCAAAGTAAGAGCATGATGGTTTGTTTAATGCTGTTTTTTTTTAATAATGAACAGCGGAACGTTAGATGCATTCTTTATCACCATCATCATCATCATCATCATCATCATCATCATCATCATCATCATCATCATGTTATAGTGATACAGTTAGTTTGTGTTAGTTTATTGGTTCAATACAGCATATATCGAGCACTTTCGTTGATGTTGAAGTGCAGGCTATAGCCTACGCCACTTTCGGATCCCAGGGGGAGCAGCTGGCAGCGAAGCAGCCCAGATAAAACTATTTCTTCATTGTTTGTTGTGTATTCAGTCAAGCGGGTCAAAGTTACAATGTAAAATTGTAAGTACAATGTAAAGTCCTGCAGGTGCCGGTAAAGAGCAATACAATGACAAAACCTTTCCAAACAAAACAACTAGTAGGTAGGTAGGCAGGCAGGTATATAGGTAGGTAGGCAGACAGACAGGCAGGCAGACAGTCAGATAGACAGACAGATAGCCAGGTAGATAGATGGATAGGTAGATAGACAGACAGACAGATAGATAGATAGATGGATATCATATATATATACTTCATTCATCCCAAATTGTGAAATGTGTGGAAACAAGTATAAACACAATAACATTAAATACAAATGAAAGCAATAGACAGGAATATATGCATATATAGAAAGGACACAATGAATATTATAACATTTAATGTAGCCTTACTGTGAAGGCTGACCTAAATACGGTGCTTTTCTACAGATTACTTTATTACTGCACTGGTAAAGTAAAATTAGGCCGATTAATAAGATGTGTAGTGCTTTGTAACTTTGACCCGCTTGACTGAATACACAACAAACAATGAAGAAAGAGTTTTATCTGGGCTGCTTCGCTGCCAGCTGCTCCCCCGGGACCCGAAAGTGGCGTATCGCCTGTACTTCAACATCAATGCATGTGCTCGATATATGCTATATTGATCCAATAAACTAACACAAACTAACTGTATCACTATAACATGATGATGATGATGGTGATGATGATGATGATGATGGTGATAAATAATGCATCTAACGTTCCGCTGTTCATTATAATAAAAAAACAGAGCATTAAACAAACCATCATGCTCTTACTTTGAAATCATGCAGAAATGTCGTCATCAGCAGGCCATCACGTGGTTTCTGAAAATCACAGTGACACGAGTAGATTTTAGCCGAGACCGGCGGAGAATATGTCTCAAAATTCCGTGTGTGTAAAAAGACGATCCACAAGCAGAAATGTGAGATCCACGAGCAGAGATTTGAGATCCGCAAGCGCATTTTTGGTCGGCAAATACAAAATGGATTCACAAATGCCTGATCGAAAGTTGTCAATGTTAAGAGATATTCACAGATCTTTTTTTAATTTGTGAAAAATATTTAGCGTATTTGCAGATCCGTTTTACACTTGCACATTTATTTGTGAGTTTGCAAATCTTTTAAATGCATTTGTGGATGGTGTTTTACATTTACAAATCACATATTTACACACAAATTATTTTTATGTTCACACAAATAATGATGAGACATATCTATGCAGGAGGCACTTCAGAGACAGTACATTATTTCAAAATAAAAGCATTTTGTGTAGCAGTAACACCAATGAGGTAATTTTGGGTGACTGACATTTATTTGATAATAATAATTTGCGTTTTTTGTTACCATTTCAGTGTTATATTTAATGTATGTAATCTTATGTAAATATGAATGAGATTTATTTATTTAAAAAAATGTTTTTAAATGAAAACTATAGGCTCCACTTCCATGTATGATCAAAGTGACAAGGCAGTTCCTTGAACTTGACATTTTAAATAAATAACAATTTATGTATAAAACAATGTTTTGAATTTTTGAATTTAGTACCATTGCAAAGACAATCTCTATTTATTCAACATAATGGATGTGAGTATTAGGTCAACGTCATGTATTTTGGTGTCTGCAAAAGTAAGTGACAGTACTTCCACCTTCTCTGTAGAATGACCCAACTACCAAAGTAAAGTAACTTCAGACGCAGACGTCACATAGCTTCTCACCCCCAGTTTCCACTGGGTCCGTCTGCGCCGCGTCACGGCTGCGCCGCGGTTTTGGTCCGACCTCCTCTAGCACCATAACGGCCCCTACACACGGCGGCGTCCGTTACCGCTTGGCGGTGGGCGTGTCTGAAGCTTGGGGATTTTTTACGAACAACGCGACCAACAACCAATCACATGAATGTCCCGCCCCGGACATACAAAGCAAAGCATTCATGCTACATCCATGCTGGCTAAATATACTGTCTATGCTTGCTAGCTGTCCATTCAAACGAAGTACACTGGATATAAACTCCCCAAACAGGCGAAAACCTACCAGTTTCACCCACTGTCTCTGCCACCTCCCCCCATGCCTGGCTCCTCCGGTTTGTATCCCTGTATGTAAAGAGGGACTGGTGGTCATATAGTACCGCCACAATAATGTTCTCCTCCATTTTTTGACATATGGGAAATAACTGCGGTCTGGCTCTCCCAACATACACGCGGTTTGATTGGCTAGCGCTTGTAATGTCAGATTTGCATACGCGGGATTTGATTGGCTGACGCCTCCGTCGAGGCGGCAAAAGTAGAACATTGCTCTACTTTTGCAGCGAGCACCGCGAGAGAAGCTACGCTTTGCTCTCACAATGCAGTTCGGCGAATCGTGACGTCACCCCATTCAAAGTGAATGGGCAGAAGCGTTGAAGCGGCAACGCACGCCGCCGTGTGTAGGGGCCGTAACCCACCGGGCGCGTTTCAGAAGCGTAGCATCATGCGTGCAGGCTCGCAGTTTTGTTATTGATTCGGGCATCCTGGACATTTGTACTTCTACAAGAAAGTTAGTAGGAGAAAGTAGTAGTACGTAGTTAAATGTTTTATTTTTGTGTCTGTTTAAATTGTGTTTATTGAATGGCTCTGTACTGTACCTACAAGTATTAATTAACTTTAAAACATTAATATGTAGTTGTTACCTTCCACTCCACAAACTGCAGCGACTAAAAACCAGGCCTTGTCCTTTCTGATGTTGTCCTTGTAGTAAGCATTGGTTACATCATATAAAATAGTGTGTTTTTCCACTTCCATGATGAAAACCTCGTCGTCCATTGTGCGTATCATAGTGGAGGTGTTGTGATGAAGGAGGGGGGTCTGCTAAATTAGTATATGTGGGGGATGGGCCTGGCCCGGATGCTCACCTTTCCACTTCCTGTGAGGGGGGGGGCTGCCTGCCCGACCTTACCTTACGGCTGGGCCGCGGCAAAAATAGGATTCATCCTAATTTTAGAGAAGTGCTGCGCCGAGCCGCTTCTGGGACGCGTTTGAGCCGTAACCCGGCGCGTGTGGTGGAATAGCACCCATTGACTAGAGTGGCCACGATCCTTACGACCGCCACGGCGCAGCCGTAACGCGGCGCAGACGGACCCGGTGGAAACTGGGGGACAGACGAGAGGGGTGGCGACGAGAGTGTCACGTTACCCCCAGTTTCCACCGGGTCCGTCTGCGGCGCGTCGTAAGGATCGTGGCCACTCTAGTCAATGGGTGCTATTCCACCACACGCGCCGTGTTACGGCTCAAACGTATTTTATATGATGTAACCAATGCTTACTACAAGGACAACATCAGAAAGGACAAGGCCTGGTTTTTAGTCGCTGCAGTTTGTGGAGTGGAAGGTAACAACTACATATTAATGTTTTAAAGTTAATGAATACTTGTAGGTACAGTACAGAGCCATTCAGTAGTTTAACATCTTGTGAAAGTCGTTAAACTGTTCAGTAAACTTGCATTTCACAATAAAGTAAGATCTTATTTCCTATATCAAGATTATAATATTATATTATTATTTTGTATTTATATTTTTATAAATATTGGTTTTTTAACTATACTTTATCTTGTGAATTTCGCCCAGGGATCAATACAGTTGTGTTTAACCCTTTATAATGATATTATATTTTTGTATTATAATTTGTTTTTATTCATGTGTTATAACAACTACCCAAAGTACTGTCAATAATGTTTAAATACAGTATGCTGTGGTGGAAAACCTTGCATTTATAGTCAGATAAATTGTGAGGACAGACAAGAATAATTTGGCAGTCATTTGTCAGACAAAACAATGTATTATAAATTGTATTACATACAAAACATACAGTACAATAACCTTTTTGTTCATCAATTTGTCAGTGTAATAACTGTTGTGTGTTCCAGTAATCACACCATTATATCCTGCCAAGACACACTGCCCTCAGGAGAGTTGAAGAAGGTGCAGAAAGCCTCCCTCACATTACAGGCCTCTCTTGAGGCCCTGTTTCCTCCCATGTTTCTCACTGGTGCCATGTGTCTCCCCTGCTCCTCGTCTTCATATAGCAACCTCTGGTTTTCACTAGGGGCCAGCAGGAAGTTGTGAAGGATGCATGCAGCCACCACAAGCTTGTCCACATTTTCCGGGTGCAGGTTGATACGGCGATGGAAGATTCTCCACCTGGGGGCCAGAATGCCGAAGGCATTTTCCACCACCATCCTTGCTCTGGAAAGTCTGTAGTTTAAAATCCTCTTTTGATGAGTGAGGTTCTTTCCGGGGTATGGTCTCATGAGGTATGGCTTGAGTGGGAAAGCTGCATCACCCACCATGACGAATGGCATCTCACCCAGGTGAGCAGCACCAGGTAGAGAGGTACTGGTTGGAACATGAAGTGTTCCAGCTTCCATTCCTTTCCCCAAATCCGATCCGGCATACACCCCACCATCACTTGTTCTTCCGAAGTCCCCCACCTGAATCACTCGGAACCTGTAGTCAGCATCAACAAGTGCCAAAAGCACTATGGAAAATGTCTTCTTGTAGTTGAAGTACTGACTCCCAGACCGTGGTGGTGCTTGGATGACGATGTGTTTTCCGTCTATTGCTCACAGGCAATTTGGGAAATTCCATTTTTCCCAGAAGCCTTGTGCAACCTCCTTCCATGTTTCTTCTGTTGGCCTGGGCAGGAACCTCTCCATCATCTTTTTCTCAATGGCTGCACACACCAAATGGACAGAGTTTGTCACAGTAGCGCATCCTAGGCGATAGCTGAATGCTAGGCTGACCAATGAGTCCCCGGAAGCCAAGTATCTGAAGGGTAAAAAAAAAATCAAAGAAAAATATGTGAAATCATGTTATTAATCTGAATCTATTCTTTGTTTCAGTCGACATTTGCAAGGCACGATGGAAGTCACTCCGGGATGCTTTTGTTAAAAACAGGAAGAAATCTCTCCCAAGTGGATCTGCAGGTGGCACGCAAAAGGGCTGGAAGTATACAGACAATGTTCTTCCTTTTGCCCTATGTACAGCAAAGGAGGTATGTATGCACATATTTTAATTTATATAATTTTGTAATTTGTGATGATGTATTGCAAAGGGTATGAAAGACTTTATTTTAAATTACATAAATATGTTCCTATTGCATAAATTAATCCCAAGAAAAAAGGTTTTAATTGTTTTCATGTTGTTTCTTTTCATATAGTTCAAAAAGCAGCTTGAGCAATCCTTCCCCTGTAGAAGACATGGAGAGAGCATCTACACCCCTGTCATTGGAAACAGAGGAACATGCCAGGACAGCATCTGGATCTCCAGGCCCACCACCTACAGCCCCACCACCTCTGGAACCCACAATCTCTGCAGAGAGGCAAAGGCCCTCTAGGTCCCGTAGCCCCAGGGATCCCATTTCCGCACCAGCAGCGGCCCAGCGTTCCATACGGGACACAAGGAGGAGGCCACAGAGCGCAGACCTTGGAGAGCAGCTGATGTCTCTACTGCAGGAACCTCCAACTGCACCACACATGCCAGACTCAGAATTAGAGGAGTCATACCACTTTGCTCTCAGTCTTGTGCCCATGTTGCAAAGACTGGACAAAGACAGAAAACATCAGGCAAAAATCTCTATTTTAAACACCATCCACAACTTGGAAAGAGACACCCAACACCAGCAACATTGGCAGCCCATTGACCATCCCCCCGCCACTCAACATTCCATTCACACCTCCAGGCCAGTAGCCTTTCGGCCAAGTGTACCCCAACCCCCACGCGCCCAATCAACACCTACAGGGCCATCAGACATGCTGTCCTCCAGCAGTAGCTCAGCATGGCAGGAGTCTTTTTACGAACAATTGTAGTTGAGCAATTGAGTTCATTGTTTTTTACTGTAAATAGTTCCTTTTTTTGTGTTGATTGTTTATATTTGATGTTTCTGTTTAAAATGTTGTTTGGGATGAAATTGTTAAAAATAAAACGTTTATTAAATTTGTGGTCAGTGATTTATTGTCTGTGAAATGTGCATTTTACCTCAGTGCAACAGTCAGTCTCTGCTTGGGTTCAATGGCAGCTCTGTAATTTGTGGATTGTCTGGTCAGTTCAGGGCCCAGGAGGGACAGCAGTTCATCCATCTGCTCTGCACTCATCCGAAAATATCGATGATGTCTTTGGCTGTCCAGCCTCAGCTCAGCCACGAGGTGATGAAAATCACCTTGTTGTCTTCTTTGCTGGTTGAGGGGGTGCACCCAAAACCGGCTCCTTCTCTTCCCCCCATCCCCCCGTAGTCTTTCAAGTAGGAGAATAAATGCCAGCGTTCTCCTCCGGTTTACAGGCACTGTAAATTATATATATAGAATAATTATGATGATGAATGCATTTGTTTACCACTAAAATACAGCAACACATATTTGATTCATGTAGTTTATAACGAGACTATTACAATTATTATTAACTGTGTCTGTAGACTACAACACAACAAAATAGGAAATTTATAACAACAATAAACACAATTTAAACAGACACAAAAATAAAACATTTAACTACGTAGCCTACTTACTTTCTTGTAGAAGTACAAATGTCCAGGAAGCCGAATCAATAACAAAACTGCGAGCCTGCACGCACGACGCTACTGAAACGCTTCTGGGACGCGTCCGGTGGGTTATGGCGCTAGAGGAGGTCGGACCAAAACCGCGGCGCAGCGCGCGCAGACGGACCCGGTGGAAACTGGGGGTTACTTCTCTCGCGGCATAGTTAACGGCATGGTAGGTGACGATCGACATGTTAGTGAGCTCAGTGAGTTTAGTTCATTGGCACAAATCACACCTCATACGCCTACACCCTACCCCTACCTACACCCTACCCCTCCGTTTGCACGTTCACGCGGAGGGTCCGCCATATTAAGGGCTGTTCCAAAGCAACGAGTGTGGAGCGGTGTGGAGGGGGAGTGGGCTATCAAGCCCTCAAACAGCGAGTCTGCAGCGGTGCTGACTTGAGACCGGTCTCTACCTGACCCGTCTCAACGCTGTGTGTGTCCGTCAGGAAACAAGCTGTTAACAAGTAGTTCCAGCAAACATCCACTGATAAATTGCGATGTTAACAACCTCATGATGACCTCATAATAACACAATGAAAGATGTTTGGAGTTTTATTTGAGTTATTCATTTACATTTTTTGTCAAAGAGATGCTGATTTGAAACCGTTGTTAGATACAGTTACGGCATTTCCTGTTTCTGCCGGAGAGAGGGGAGGCCGTCCCAAAGCTTGCTGCTGTATTTACTCCCTCCATCTGACAGGAGGGAGCCTCGTTGAGCTGCGAGTGTGGCTACAGACGGAGTTCACTCCGTCACGGAGGGGTAGGGTCGAGGGAGTGGTTTGGGGGGATTGGGCCAGAGTTTCACGAGCAGAAGAGCAGGAATTGCTCGCGTGAGCGCAGGAGATAGTGATGGGTATTTAGATTCCCTTCGGGGACACGAATCTTTTGATTCAGTTCACTTTAAAGATTCGTTCACCGGTTCGCAAACGACTTCTGGTGATTTGCACGTTCTCGAACGATTCGTCTTTGTACTTAATTCGTTCAGTGAGTCTTCACTTCAAAAAAATATATCCTCTACATCGGTGACGATTTATTCATATTCTATGTACCCATCTATGTTTACCTTTAGCTAGCGGCTAAGCTAGTGGGATGCTATGGAGCCCAGCTATTCGCCCTCTGAAGCTTTTAGGGCCGACAGGGGGAGGAGAATGTCCCGCTAACGCTGTGTGTGTGTGTTTCACATTAGCGGGACGCTATGGAGCTCAGGTATCCGCCCTCTGAAGCTTTTAGGGCCGACAGGGGGAGGAGAATACAACGCTGTGTGTATTTATCGCTAAGCTAGCAGCTAAGCTAGCTGGATGCTACGGAGGCCAGCTATCCGCCCTCTGAAGCTTGTAGGGCCGTCAGGGGGAGGAGAATGTCCCGCTAACGCTGTGTGTTTCACATTAGCGGGACGCTATGGAGCTCAGGTATCCGCCCTCTGAAGCTTTTAGGGCCGACAGGGGGAGGAGAATACAATGATGTGTGTATTTATCGCTAAGCTAGCGGCTAAGCTAACTGGACGCTACGGTTCAGGTATCCGTCCTCTGAGGAGGATGTCCCGCTCCTGTGTGTGTATAACGCAGCTCAGATGAGAGGGCTCTGATTACAGTTTTAATCCTCTGTCAAACTGCATGTTTTCTGCTATATTTGATGAGAGATAAAATGATTTTCTGCCACAGGAGTTTGACAGAGAATAACTGAAAGTACACAGTAAAATAACTTCATAGTAGCCTACTTGTGGTAGAAGTCCAACTAGTACTGAGTCCAACAGTAAAGTACTTCATTGTATTTGTGGTAGTTGTCTAACTGAGTCCAACTCTGTGTAGACGGAACATCCAGTATTTCGGAGGGGCCCTAACAGGACCCTCCTCTTGAAAGAAAGGGATATAAGATAAAAGAACTGTAGGAAACAGTTCTGACCTGTTTCCGCCAGTTCTTTAAGTTCGTCGTTCGCGAACAGCTTCTCTTTAGCTTTTGGCGGAAGGCGGCGACTCAAACAAACAAATCGTTTTGTGGGAGGAATCAGTTCATCTCGTTCACTTAAAAGATTCGTTCACTTCAAAGATTCGTTCAAAAAGAACAAATCGTTCGCGAACGACCCATCACTAGCAGGAGACCAAGGAGAGCTCATGTAGATGCTGCACATGCTCAAGGCATGTTTCTCCCCTGCAGGCTTCAATATTGCTCTCGCGCGAATATAAATATACATAAAATAATATACGTCCGCGGCTGCTTGACTTGTGCTCGCGTGGATCTCATATGCCCTCGCGATTTATGACAGATTTGCCGCCATAGGTCTCTACCTGACCGGACTCAACGCTGTGTGTGTCCGTCAGGAAACACGCTGTTTACAAGTAGTTCCAGCAAACATCCACTGATCAATTGCGATGTTAACAACCTCATATTTTTTTAACTTAGGATCATATACCTGTGTTTAGTCTAGAAAAAGATAAATATATGCATTTTATTATAAAGTTGTGTATATTTACAGACTGTTGCAAAAACTGAAGCTTATAAACATCAGGTTTAAAACTAAAAGAGCTTTACAAAAAAGTAACACAATGAAAGATGTTTGGAGTTTTATTTGAGGTATTAATTAAAAAAAATGTGTCAAAGAGATGCTGATTTGAAACCGTTGTTACATACAGTTACGGCATTTCCTGTTTCTGCCGGAGAGAGGGGAGGCCGTCCCAAAGCTTGCCGTTGTATTTACTCCCTCCATCTGACAGGAGGGAGCCTCGTTGTGCTGCGAGTGTCACTCCACAGAGTTCACTCCGTCTCGGAGGGGGAGTGTGTAGGGGTAGGGTGTAGGGCGTGGATTGGGCCTTAAGGCCCTGACACAATAAGCAGTCTCCAGAGAATTCGCCGACACCGACTGTTGTGTCACCGTGTTCTCCTGCGTCGTGGCCAGTTGTTTTGGTTTGTTGTTAGTCTGCTTTGTAAATTGGCTGGTGAGCCATCTTCATTAACTATATCTTCTAATTTTGCAGTTTCTTCTCTCTTTTACTCCCGGTTATTTTGATATGCACGCTACACTTCCCTTTGTTCCCCTAATTTATAAGGGATTGTAACACTATTCATAGAAGTCCTCAGAAGACTTGACTTTGGAGTCCTAAATGGTCAGGGAGGGTGTACTGATTTTATTCAAGTTGAATTATCATTTAGATAATATGAAAATAACCACTTTCAATATTTTACAGCTAAATGTCCGTAATGGAAATGAAAATGCATGCAAGTCCTAAATAAAAATCTATAATGCCTGAGTAAATGTAAATAGTTGCTGGTTGTCATGAAGGCAATCATTTATCTGGCTCTCCTCTCTTCTGACAGATTTGCTGCTGCACTGCGTTCCCACTGCTGATAACCTCATCCCATTACACGGTCGCCGTGGAAACACCACACATGATGGGTGTGTCTATTTTTCACATTCCTTTCCTCTGTCCCTTCATTTGGCAACATTCCTTCTTCCCATCTACTGTACCTGTATTATCCTCCTCCACTAATGCACCAGATGCTCCCCTGTTTCCTGTCTATACAATCATTAATGTGTGTGTGTGTTTGTGTTTGTGTGTGTGTTTGAGTCCTCCTCCCTCTGTTTCTTGAAATTCATTATTCTTGACATGAGATTAGAGCTTTGACGGATACACATTTCATATTCACATAAAATCAAGACGCATAAAATCAAGACGCTTAGTTGGCTTGATGAACTCAATGTTTCTTTGTGAATAATACTGAAAAGAGGGTATTTTAATGTCATCCTTCCAGAGTCATTATGTGGCTGTTGTCATTAGGACCCTACTTTAGAAAAGTGTCAAATATCAACCAAACAGTATTCTAATCCCAGCAAACTGTTTTATTCAGATGCGTGCAGACATGGCCAGTCTGGTGTTGAGGTGAAGGAGCACATTTATAAAGACTGCTTAACATGCACAAATAAGACAAATCAAACTGTTTTCAAGAACCCCCCCCCCCTGTCTGAAATACTTCCGTATATGCAGGGCCGGCTCTAGACAATTTGTATATAAAGAATAAATAAAACATTTCTACAAAAGACGAATACACTACAAAAACAGAAACGTATTGACATAGGTAATATACATCAAAAAGGCTTCAAATGTATTCAGTATTGTATGAACATGTTTGAATTGGGGGATGGACGTCACATCCTCTAATATTTGAACATTTTAAAGTAAAATGCTTCAATCTGGTGCACTTTGAGCAGAATTACTAGAGACTAGATCTAGGGGGTACAACTCTAAAACACCCATATGAAAAAGATCGGTTTACATTTTAATAACCAAATAAGTATGTGAACATAACCAATAACCTACCATAGCCAATAACAAATAAATGTAACTTATTTTATTTTTGTTGTTCATTCATATCTTATTTGACCTAGTTAACATTCATTTATTTATTCATATATTTTTATCTATCCAATTTTAAACGATATTTTTGGTTTACTGTCCTATAGTATACATTGAAAACACCAACCCCCCCACCCTACACACAAATACAAAAACACAAACCACACTTGCTTTAGTTTAGAATTCAACAAACAAAGTAGCTTCCACAGAAGGAGTTATAGAACTCTTTTAAAGAACACTTAAGAACACACGTATTGTAATAATAAATACATAAAATTAAAATAAATG
Organism: Gymnodraco acuticeps; assembly: GCF_902827175.1. Taxonomy (NCBI): domain Eukaryota; kingdom Metazoa; phylum Chordata; class Actinopteri; order Perciformes; family Bathydraconidae; genus Gymnodraco; species Gymnodraco acuticeps. Next base: position 73,477 of record NW_022992185.1, read on the forward strand.
AAAAAATAAAAACAAAAAAATAAAAACAATTTATACAAAAAAAGAACAATTACATTTCTGTTTATGAACACACATATTGTAATAATTAGGGCCGGGACTTTAACGCGTTAATTAAGATTAATTAATTACACAAAAATTAACGCGTTAAAAAAATTAACGCATTTTAATCGCACTTATTTTTGCACCGCGGAACGTTTCTCACTGGATGAGTTTCAGGCGTACCGATTATACTGGAGCACCAACTAACGTTCATGACTTCAGACAACAACAAACCACAGTGAACAACAGTGGGAAATGTTGTTTTAAAAAACGGACGGATGGAAGCGTTGATAAGAGCACGGTTGTGTGCAAATTATGCAAAAAGGAATTCGCATATCACCGCAGCACATCAAGCCTCAAGTATCACCTCAATGCAAAACATATAGCACCTAGCGTGGACGTTAGCCTCTTTTATCGCGTTCACACCATACAGTCTATGGTTCACACCAAAAAGAGCCGGTACTAAAATTAGTTCATGAGAACCTTTTTACCCCCACGAAAGTCCCTGCTAGAGAGCAGAGAGCTGCTAGAGAGCAGGGACTTTCGTACGGCTCTCTTGTGAGAAAAGAGCTATATTTCTGATTGGCTGGGCGGATTGCAAACCACGCCCCGTAAAACTCCCAAAAAGTTTGGTGAAGCCGCCATTTTATTATCCTCGCATTAGCATTATTAGCATTAGCATTAGCCCAGCGCAGAAACGCAGAGAGACTAACTTATGGCAACACAAAATAAAACATGGGAGCGGTGGAGATGAGGAGGTGTCGGCGTTCTGGCGATTTACTCGGAAGGCTTCAGTAGAAGCTGCTGGGACTCCCAGCAGCTTCTACTGAAGCCAGTCCCCAACTCCGGGGACTTCCGGCCGGGGACTTTGGGCGGCAGTATACGCCGTGAAGTGGTTTGCGGCCTGCCAGTAAACCCAAAGCAGAAGAAGAAGAAGTGACGTCAGCGGCTTCATTTGTTCTCATGAACTAAGTTCTCATGAACCTTTGTGGGAAAAGTACTGCGGTGTGAATGCGCCTAATGGTATACTAAAATCCATGTGAAAAAAATTGCTTCTCACTGTTCTCAGGTCAAATATTTATATGCGATTAAAAATGCGATTAATTTCGATTAATTAATTACAAAGCCTCTAATTAATTAGATTAATTTTTTTAATCGAGTCCCGGCCCTAGTAATAATAAATAAATACTTTACTGACTTGTTTGACTTAAACACTCAGAATTGCACTCGTCTAGACATCTTTGCTGCAAAGTCATCAATAACATCCTCATATGACAGCTGACGAGAAACATCATGGTTAATGCTGATGATGGCAAGTCCACTGAGGCGTTCTTGGACCATTGTAGACCTCAGGTAGGTTTTAATTAACTTCAGCTTTGAGAAGCTTCTTTCTGCAGAAGCCACTGTCACTGGCATAGTGACTGCGATCCTGAGGGCCACCCACGTATTAGGATAAACCTCCCTCAGGTTCTTCCTTTCCAAGAACACCAACAGTTCCAGGGTGGTCAATGTGGGTGAGGGGAGATTTGGAAAGTTCATCAGCTCCAGTGCCAACTATTTTCCATCTATGTCTGACTGTCCGCCAGAGCTCAGGGTGTTGCTCAGTGTTTGACACTGCTTTGTCTGCTCGTTTCTGAGCAGTTCGGGAAGTTGACAAGCACCCCAAACTTTGCCTGAACTTCTTCCAGGTGTTCAAAACGCTCATTGAGGGAAGTGATGCAAACATCAACCACCCTGTTGAAAAATGTCACTTCCATCTTTTTTAGGGCATTGGCCATTGGCTCATCAGGTGCTTCATAAGAGAACTGCCTCTTGGTTGACCTCAGCCTCTTCTCCTTGAGGACAGCATCCATTTCCATGTCCTCACACATGTCTTTAGCACTGATCTGAGCAGAGGCAAATCCAGTGGCTCTGTAGTCTTCCAGGGTGGCCTTCGTCTTTCTCAGGAGGTCAACTGCGATGTCAAGTTGCATTGACACAGACTGCATGACCTTACTGACCTGTTTGACTTTACTGAGGATGTCGTACCACACCACAGTGCAAATGGAGAAGTGGTAGGACCCCACTTCCTTAGCCAAAGACTGTGCCTCTATTTTGATCATCATGTCAGTGGCCTTGTCCCTCATCTCCAAAAGTGCATCTCGAACATGTACAGCCTGATATCGCACAGCTTCCACACTGTTGACCCGGCTCTCCCACCTGGTTTCAGACCATGATTTCAAGGTAGTGGTTACATGGCTCTTCAAAATGTCCCAGCGCTTTGTGGATGCTGAAACAATGTAAAAAGCTTTTGGAGATAGCCAAAGTATCCAGTGGCATCTCGGGAGCTTTTCGCTGCATCAGCTAACACCAGATTGAGAGTGTGTGCGCCACATGACACGAATAGTGCCCTCGGGTTTAGTTCAAGTAACCTGGCCTGAACTCCTTTGTTTTTCCCTCGCATGTTGGCACCATTGTCATAAGACTGTCCCCTACAGTCCTCAAAGGGGATATTCAGTTCTTGGAGCCTGTCCAGGATGAGGGATGACAAACTCTCGCCAGTTGATTCCTCAGCGACAAGGAACCCCATGAAGTGTTCCGTAACTTGTGGCATCTCCTCCATTGTAACAATCCTTAAGATACAGTGGGGCAAAAAGGTATTTAGTCAGCCACCAATTGTGCAAGTTCTCCCACTTAAAAAGATGAGAGAGGCCTGTAATTTTCATCCTAGGTATACCTCAACTATGAGAGACAAAATGAGAAGAAAAAAAAAATCCACATTATCTGATTTTTAAAGAATTTATTTGCAAATAATGGTGGAAAATAAGTATTTGGTCAATAACAAAAGTTCATCTCAATACTTTGTTATATACCCTTTGTTGGCAATGACAGAGGTCAAACGTTTTCTGTAAGTCTTCACAAGGTTTTCACACACTGTTGCTGGTATTTTGGCCCATTCCTCCATGCAGATCTCCTCTAGAGCAGTGATGTTTTGGGGCTGTCGCTGGGCAACACGGACTTTCAACTCCCTCCAAAGATTTTCTATGGGGTTGAGATCTGGAGACTGGCTAGGCCACTCCAGGACCTTGAAATGCTTCTTACAAAGCCACTTCTTCGTTGCCCGGGCGGTGTGTTTGGGATCATTGTCATGCTGAAAGACCCAGCCACGTTTCATCTTCAATGCCCTTGCTGATGGAAGGAGGTTGTCACTCAAAATCTCACGATACATGGCCCCATTCATTCTTTCCTTTACACAGATCAGTCGTCCTGGTCCCTTTGCAGAAAAACAGCCCCAAAGCATGATGTTTCCACCCCCATGTTTCACAGTAGGTATGGTGTTCTTTGGATGCAACTCAGCATTCTTTCTCCTCCAAACACGTCTAGTTGAGTTTTTACCAAAAAGTTCTATTTTGGTTTCATCTGACCATATGACATTCTCCCAATCCCCTTCTGGATCATCTAAATGCTCTCTAGCAAACTTCAGATGGGCCTGGACATGTACTGGCTTAAGCAGGGGGACACGTCTGGCACTGCAGGATTTGAGTCCCTGGCGGGGTAGTGTGTTACTGATGGTAGCCTTTGTTACTTTGGTCCCAGCTCTCTGCAGGTCATTGACTAGGTCCCCCCGTGTGGTTCTGGGATTTTTGTTCACCGTTCTTGTGATCATTTTGACCCCACGGGCAGGGCCGCCTTAATGCACGGGCTGACCTGGGCTGAAGCCCAGGGGCCTACGGAGATCGGGGGCCTATCATGAGCCAATACAAAAATATATAAAAAGAAAGTTTTTTATTTCGGATGGTTTAACATTTTTTTTAAATAAACAAAGTCTTGACTTTCAGAATATGAAACTTTTATTTCCAAAATCACACGATACATACATTTGTGAAGCTAGTAAAGGGAAGAAGACAGCTCTCCCTCTCTACTCTGCTGTTCCGCAGCGCTGCTTCCCCTCCCTCCGCTGAAATTATGAATGTAAGGCGTATAGTAATCATAGATAACACGGCAGGGTCCGTTACAGTTTGTTTTCATCTGATTTCAAATACTCAAAATGTCTTGGCTTTCAGAATATTAAACTTGTTTCGGCAAATTCAGATGATAAATACAACTTTGAAGCTTGTAACGGCATAATTACAAGAGGAGAACGGACTAACTTGACGTCACAGCAGGCATAACAACAGCCGGTGTTTCTCGTGAGTGTTTTCCCCGGGAAACAAACACAATACACACAAACGCAAAAATACACAAACACACACACACTCGTGAGCTTCCCCCAGACCAGTAATTCAAACTAAAATATCTTCCCTCCGTAGTATTTTGATCATTTGCTCCGCTAATCAATCAGATCGATGGATTCCATTTTTCTCAAAAATGATGACTCAGAAACAGTCAGTGGGCACCACTTAACAGCCAATCAGAATGAGAATATGTTTCACATGTGACTTATTCAAATTGCGAGCGATTGAGTGACAGATGAAGGTTGTTTAGGAGAAAACGTTTGAGAAGAAAAAGTTTGAGAGTGGCGCTCGGAAGGAAATTGTTGAGGAAAAGGAGTTACGAGACAAGCAGCTATTTCAAAAATGCCGAAGCTTACAGGTTATTTTAAACCTGTAGGCCAGGATGAGGAGGAAGGACAGATTAGTTCTGTACCGAGCGGCAGCGGGGCCTCGGAGCCAAGTAGGCCGTCTGGTTCTGATAGCGATGGAGTAGCGGGAGAGGAAAAACAGACAGGAGGGACATTATCTGTTGGAGGAGATGGAGAGGACAACGAGGACTTGCTATGTGGAGGGGAGCCAACGGCAACCGGACAAATACATGAGGGAGGCCCGATACGTCACTCATCTGGAGGAGAGGACCAGGCGCGCGTAGAGCAGAGTGGAGAAGTGCGATCACAGAGCCTGCTGAGGCTATAAATGACTTTGATTTGTTGTTTAAATAGGGGGCCTACAAAACCTATCAGCCCCAGGGCCTGATGGCAGGTTAAGACGGGCTTGCCCACGGTGTGAGATCTTGCGTGGAGCCCCAGATCGAGGGAGATTATCAGTGGTCTTGTATGTCTTCCATTTTCTAATAATTGCTCCCACAGTTGATTTCTTCACACCAAGCTGCTTACCTATTGCAGATTCAGTCTTCCCAGCCTGGAGCAGGTCTACAATTTTGTTTCTGGTGTCCTTTGACAGCTCTTTGGTCTTGGCCATAGTGGAGTTTGGAGTGTGACTGTTTGAGGTTGTGGACAGGTGTCTTTTATACTGATAACGAGTTCAAACACGTGCCATTAATACAGTTAACAAGTGGAGGACAGAGGAGGCTCTTAAAGAAGAAGTTACAGGTCTGTGAGAGCCAGACATCTTGTTTGTTTGTAGGTGACCAAATACTTATTTTACCGAGGAATTTACTAATTAATTCATTAAAAATCCTACAATGTGATTTCCTGGATTCTTTCCCCCCATTCTGTCTCTCATAGTTGAAGTGTACCTAGGATGAAAATTACAGGCCTCTCATCTTTTTAAGTGGGAGAACTTGCACAATTGGTGGCTGACTAAATACTTGTTTTCCCCACTGTAACTGATAACTGCTCTGTGTGGTGTGAAGTCCAGAATGATGGAATAATATTTAGCCTTTTTAATTTCTTCAATCATGTGGGCACTGATTCTCTCACCGATACATTCAATGAGTTCATTTTGAATATTTTTTCCGAGATATGTGGTATGGCTTGCACCCCTTTTGACTTTAGCAACGTGTTCTTTCATTACAGGGTCAAACATTGCCATCAGCTCCACTTCTTTAAGGAAGTTGCCATTGTTTGGTTTGTTGAGTGTGTCCAACCCAGTCTCACAAAAAAACGTGTAATAACTACGTTGGTCCACAACGTAGGACGTAGTATTTCTACAAAAACGCCTCTGAAATTGAAAGATCCCTACGTTTTTTTGCACCATTCATTCCAATGGCTGGCATCTATGTCACGTGATCTTCACATTTCTCCCTGCAGAAAACAAAAACATGGCCGACATTCGTTTTATTAGGCATATTTAAAATGCCTATTTTAAGGTTAGTTTGGCCATTAAAATGCGTTTTGATGTCATTTGATGCGAGAAATATGAGTTGTTATTTCAGATTATGTGTGCAGTGGATGTACATGAACTTTAGTTTGCTAGTTATTACGAAGATTACTTCAGGAAATTGTGTCCATTCAACGTTTTCATTGTTACCAAGGTGGTTGCTAGGGACGCTGCTATCGATATTATTTCTGTTATGTTGTGTAACTGTTGCTAGCCCCTTCCCCGTCAATGTATAGTGTTGGTCCACAGCGCAAACGTATTAGTTTAACAAAATCCACATCTAAAATTGTGTGAATAAAAACGGCGTATGACACAATAGGATAGCAACAAGTAGTCAAGATAGTCAGTTTAGCTTCGGTTGCTATGCATAACTGCGGTCAACTCAGCCGTCTCTCGCGTTCGCTTGGTCAAATCAGCAGCTATTCATTTTTGAGTGCGCAATGAATAGCACCTTTACGGTAATCGCTGTACAAGAGTAAAATAATGCATGTTTTTTTCTGCTTTATTTGCAATACAAGTCATTTGTACCATAAGTTCTTAATAAAACTGACACTGTTTGACTCAGTCCTAGTTTGACTGCTACAATAAAATGAAGTTTTTACTGTGTACTATTTGGGTAATACTCTCTCAAAGTCCCCTCCTGAGAACAAAATCATGCCACTTCTGCTTCCACCTTATTTTCATTTAGTAGTTTGCCTTATTTTATTCAGTAGTCCTTCTCCTCCTTTTTCTTCCTCTTCTCGAGTAGTCAGTGTGGTGCTGTTGCTTTGGTCTGGGTCTCTGGATCTGTGAGCTAACCACGCCCCGTTCATTTGCATATAAGGAATGGAAATCAGTCATGAAATACAAGTCACCTGAAATAAATAAATGTGTCATTATGAAATAAATGTGTATTTAAATGTATACATATTTATTGCCTCATTTATTTATTTCATAATTTATTTCATAGGCATATTTATATATATATATATATTTAATTATTTATCTATTTATTTATTTATTTAATTTTGGCTTAAATGGCATTCCATACTTCTGATGCACAAATGTGGCGCACCTTTATGCCCTTATATATGCGCATAAGAGTCCGGTGTGCGAGGAAAATGATGCTAAATTTCAGGAGAATAATGAAGATGTGATTGGTTGTTCCACACTCCGTTTCTCACGAGACCAGCGCGCTGCTGTTTACATTAGTGTGGACTGGACCGACTGAAACTGACGGCAAGGTTAATTATTGTGGAAGGATGGACCCCCATCCTGCAACAAAAAGGCAGTGAAATGTGCTAAAATCACTGATTTATTCAGAACCCCCGTATAGAATGATGAAGCAGAAAGTAAGTGAGCGAACATTATTATGAGCCACATTTCTTTCTATATTGTAGCCTGATGTGCACATCGACTGTCAACAAAACAGTTTCTCAGTCCAATGCTAAGTTAGTGGCAGGCCCTGTGTGACTGGAGACTATAAGGCTACACAAAACCCAAACATGTCCTTAATGTTACTCAAGGCAAATATATGTAATATAACCGTTAGACTGCAGCTAACTGTGGGGCTACAAACCCCTCATACCACAGTATGAATAACTTGAGATGGTTATGTTGTCTAAAGGGGAGACAATCATTATGGTATTAGGCCATGCAAATACAGGGTCAACTTAGTGATCAAATAAGTGTTGCATAATATATGTTCTTGAATAATGTTATTTCATAAATAGTTGTTAATGATTACATGTTCTCCTTATTCAGTTCCACTATCAGATGATGCTGATGGTGATGGCCCTGAGGGAGAGATGCAGGCAGAGCTCAGTGGACAGAACTGGCCAGAGGCGCGGGAAGGTATTTTGAGTGGGGGTGCTGAGGTGCCGGACTCCAGTGAACACTATTACGGGCACTATCTACTATTGTGCGAGCACGCACAAAAGCACTCCCCACATGCAAACACACAGTACACCCGCGACTGTTAGAATGAAGGCTCGATAATCAGCTCACTGCATATAGGCAGGGGTAAAGTGCTATTTTTTACGAGTGGGGAGCGGACCAGACCTCCTCTAGGGGGGTCCGGGGGGATGCTCCGCCGGGAAGATTTTTTTAAAATATTGAAGTTAAAAGCATCAATCTGGTGCACTTTGAGAGCAACATTAAGAGATCTATGGATACATCTCTCAACACCCAGATGAAACACAACTGTAAGCAGATGTTCTTTTTCTTTATGGATATTTTACAACTAGACTTTTCTTTTTGTCGCTGCTTTTAATTGAACTATTCATATCTTAGACTGCACTGTAACTTTTATCCATGTACTTTTTCTTTTAATGTTTAATTGCACTGTAACTTTTATCCATGTATTTTTTCTTTTAATGTTTATTTTATTAGCTTTTCTTTTTAATGACTGATTTTAAATGCCATTTTCTTAATCTCTTTCATTTTTTGTAAAGCACTTTGAATTGCCTTGTGTTGGAAAGTGCTATATAAATAAACTTGCCTTGCCTTGCCTTGCCTTACAAATCACTCCCCTTTCAAACTGTATTCTTGTTTTACTGCCATATAGTATTTCATAACTGTTTTTCCTTTATTCTCTTATTTGTTTTATAACTATAATGATCATATGAAGGTGTGCCGCGGAAATAATCTTTTGAATAATTTGTGACCAAACCGTTTGAGACCCACGGAGATAACTTAGACTAAAGTTAACTATCTAAACACTCAGAGAGTCCTTTAGCTCACCTGAGCCTCTCAGTCTGAGAGGAGAGCTCTCCTCCAGCTCGTTGTGGAACCAACAGCTCGGTATGTCCATTAGTGCAGCTAGCTAACCAGATGCTAACAACACGGTCCCTGCTGCTGGCACCGGTCCCTCTCTCTCTCTCTCACACACACACTAAATGCGCTATTTCCACACACACACACACACACACACACACACACACACACACACACACACACACACACACACACACACACACACACACACACACACACACACACACTTTTATTGGTCTGGTGTCTTGCCTCTGTTGCATTCACTGAACACGGGAAATTACAGTCCTGCCGTCCTCTCTAGTGTCATGATGAGGTTCACGTAAAGCACGGTTAATGTATTATATTATTGAGGTAGAATTGTCCGGGGCTACAGAAAAAACTTTCGGGGCAGGTCAAAATATTATTTTACCAACAATGTGGAATTTATTGGCTACATATTACACAGATTATGCACAGCGGGAGCAGCAATAACTGTCAAATAATAATTCAGACAGGGGTGCTGCAGCGCCCTCAGCACCCCCCTTCCCACGCCCATGGATAATACTGTACAACAAACGGCTTCTGTTTAAGGTTGATAAAATAAGGTCATCCTTGTAACTTAGAGAGATATTTTATTATGTAGGTAGGAACTGTATGCATCGCAAAGGTTAATTTAAATTGGCTATGATCAAGTATGTAGACAAGTTAAGGTCGAAGTAGTGTATGTGAAATCAACCTCACAATAAGATGTGTGTATATTACAAATAATAATGTCATATTTCAAGATGATTACTTAGATATTACAATATGGTTGGTTGAGCTGGAGTTCATTATTGAGCTTACACGTTAACGTCACAGTCATCTGAAGAACAAACCCAAACCTTGTTGTTTTTATTAATTGCATTACCAAATGGGTATCAAATAAACAGTAAGCATTGGTAACACAACTTCCAAAGTTACAGTAAAATAAAAAGGACCCTGACTCGGACAATACACAATCCAACATGTTCAACAGAAGATAATCAGTTATATTGTTTGTACACATGGTACTTTACATATATATCTGTTTGTTTAAGTTCTCCAGGTGATGCAGACAGGCTGGACCAGAGAGTGAGAGACAGAACTGGACTCCTCACAGCAGTGATTAGTTAGATATTACCATATGGTTGGTTGAGCTGGAGTTCATTATTGAGCTTACACGTTAACGTCAGTCATATCCAGTGTTGTGCTAGTTACTGAAAACCAGTAACTAGTTACCATTACTAGTTACTTAATTTCAAAAGTAACTCAGTTACTTTACTAGTTACTTGCACCAACAAGTAATGCGTTACTGTGAAAAGTAACGTTTTCGTTACTTGCAAAAATGTCTCCCATTAATGCCCTTATAGCCTTCATTTCAGTACTGTTATTGCATTAGAGAATAATACAATCTGTTGATCAACTTGACATGCATTATATGCAATCTGGATTGCTTCGATATTAGCTGGCTTTCCATTTTTGTATATTCTTTCTCCAGGTAGTTGGAAAAAGTTTTCCGTCCCATATGCCGCCCGGACTTGGTATCATGCTAACTAGCTCCTTGAAAGCGGGTGACTCCACTGTAGCAATAGCCTGCATGTGTTCTACAACATACCGTGCATGGCTTTATCGACTTTTCCCTGGCTAGCAGTCCCTTGGTTAAAATCCAGCCGCTGTTGCTTAGGTGGAGGTGGAGTGGCGTCGGCTGAGTCTCTGTGGTCTTAGCTACGTCCCAGCATGTTGTTTTTGCAGATGTTTTAAGAGATTTGAATTACTGGTTTGGGCAGTAGATAGGATCTTTGACCCGCCAAGACACAACTTACATTTAACAGAAACGTTCTTTTCTTTGTGCTCGACAAAAGTGAAATAGTGAGAATATCTCCAGGTGGAGAAACTAGACTTGAGCTCCGCCGCCGCCATGATAGTCTTGTTAGTAAACAACACAAACACGCCCACAGCACGTCTCCGCATGTGACACAGGAAGTATCTAAGTACATTTACTCAAGTAGTACAGTACTCATCTCTGTTCGCCTGGCTGTTGACTATATAAAAAAACTAACGCAGTAACGGAGTAACGCACCATGTAGTAACGGTAACTGAGTTACTGAATTAAAAAAGTAATGCGTTAGAGTACCCGTTACTGCCAAAAATAACGGCGTTACAGTAACGCGTTACTTTGTAACGCGTTCGTTGCAACACTGGTCATATCTGAAGAATGAACCCAAACCTTGTTGTTTTTATTAATTGTATTACCAAATGGGTATCAAATAAACATTAAGCATTGGGTAACACAACTTCCAAAGTTACAGTAAAATAAAAAGGACCCTGACTCGGACAATACACAATCTAACATGTTCAACAGAAGATAATCAGTTATATTGTTTGTACACATGGTACTTTACATATATATCTGTTTGTTTAAGGCAGGGATGGGCAAATGGCGGCCCGCGGGCCGCATGCGGCCCCCACCTCCTCTTTTTGCGGCCCTCAGATTAATTTATAAACAACGTAATTAATAAAAAAAATTAACAAAAAAAAAAAACTTTTTTTTTTTAACTTGTAGTACTGATACCATCCACTAGACTCCTAGTTACGTCACGAGCTGCGTAGATGATTTCAAATACCGCGAAATAATCTGTGACGCATTTGTGTGTATTGTGTTTGTTTCCCGGGGAAACCCTCACAAGAAACACTGCTGTTGTTATGCCTGCTGTGACGTTAAGTTGCCTCTTGTAATTATGCCTGTTGACAGAGTCACATGTATAGCAATAAACTGGTCATGACGACGAGGTCTTCTTTAGCCTTAACTGGCGTGGTTTATTTTCATATGTGCATTGCACCACTTGACCTGCTCTCCATGAGAGCTAGAGAGAGAGAGATAGAAGGGGAGGGAACAATCCCTTATACCTGATACCTGACGTCAGCTACAATAGCTGCGCCTCCTTACGCCTATAGCGCCCTCTTACTGTGGAACAGTTATAGTGCAGTTACATGCAGACATATTAATACTTACACTTAACACTCCCACTTATGAATGACGTGTATACTGTACAACTTTTCCATGAAAAATAACAGTTCAAAACATCAAAAGAACATGGCAGTCAATATTACATAATAGGCAATATTTTACACACCGACATTTTTTTCAATTTCAGTTTGGAGACAGGCTTGGTCATAGCATCTCGTTCCAATTTCGCCCAGACTGTTTCAGGCCGTAAATGGATTTTTCTAGCTTGCACACTAGCTTCTCTCCTTTCTTCTCGTAACCTTCAGGTTGTTCCATATATATGTCCCTATCAATGGGTGCGTGCAGGTAGGCTGTCTTCACATCCATCTGGTGTAAAATCTAGTCGTCTTCAGCTGCCTTCTGCATAACTACCCGTACACTGGTCAGATTAGCTGTAGGGGAGAATGTCTCACCGTAGTCTATTCCTTCCCTCTGACTGTAGCCTTTAGCTACAAACCTGGCCTTGTACCTGTCGTGCCCTTCAATACCCTCCTTGATTGAGTACACCCACTTGCCTCCCACTGTCTGTCTACCCTCGGGTAACTTTGTTAGAGTAAAAGTATGATTGTCCTCCAGAGACCTCATCTTCTCATCCATCGCTCTCTCCCATTTTCCCGACTCAGGGGATATCATGGCCTCTTTAAAGGTCTGAGGTACACCACTCACTACTCTGTAGCAGTAATCTATGCTGGTAAGTGTACTGTCATCCTCGTCACTTTCTCTCTGGGCATAGTCTTTCAGATACTTTGGGGGTTTATGTTCCCGGGAGGGATATCTCCCACTGCATGAGGCACGTGACGTCACCCTAGGGTGTTTCTCACCATCATCCTCCGGTGGCTGTTGACCGTCTGTCTGCATGTCTGTGCTCAGTACACTAGGCTGTGGCGTCTCTCTTTTCTCACACCCTATTCTGGAGTCCAGCTCTGGCTCCTGTGTCTGTGTCTCGTTCTCACAGGTTGTCTTTGTGACAAACTTTACTAACCTGTGCTTTTGCACTTTCCCCTTACCGGGATAATAGACTAGAAAAGTGGGGCTGCCCTTGTCATGCCCTACAAAAAGTCCTTTCTCACACCTGGACTCGAGTTTTCCTCTGTCCTGCTGGTAAGCATAACACACTGACCCAAACTTGTGCATCCTGGCTAGATCACACCTTTTTCCTGTCAGTGCTGTATATGGGGTGGTGCCCGTGTGCTTGTTAAAACACCGATTTCTGGTGTAAGCTGCTTCTTGGACCGCATAATGCCAGACTCTTAGGTAAGTTACCGTCTATTAGCTTACACCTAGCCATTTCGAAAAGAGTGCGCCCTTCCCTCTCAGCTATCCCGTTCTGGTGCGGGGAGTAAGGACAGGACGTCTCGTGTCTGATCTTGCTCCTTCTCAGCAGTGACTGAAACTCTCTATTTGTAAACTCTGTTCCGTTGTCGGACCTCAGGCATTTTACGCTGCCATACGGAGCTACATCTGCAAGGAATTTCTCTGTGGCCTGAAGTGCGTCACTCTTTGCTTTGAGAAAGTAAACAAACACTGCCCCTGTATACACATCTGTGAAAGACTGCATATATTTAAAGCCACCTATGGACTCATTATTTACTGGACCGGCTAGATCTGTGTTAACTAGCTCAAGTGGTGTCTTTACTTTTTCTGTGGGACCTCTGTTCCTTGTTTGAGTGAACTTTCCCTTTATACACACATCACATTCTATGTTAGGTCTATGCTTTTCACCGTTAATGTGCATGCCTACTGTTACCGCCTGCAGCTTCAGTATATCCTCGTAATTACAATGACCCATGATCTCATGCCATGTCTGAATATCATGACTGACATTACACACATCATTTTCATTACATTCTGTTTGTAGATAATACATTCTCTTGTACACCTCAATGTTAAATCTTGTACCGTCAGGCTCCACAAGAACATTGTTACCTTCATTGAAGAACACCTTGGCACCATTTGCAGTAGCAGATTTTACAGAAAATAGTTCTTGGGGGAACGAGGGTATGTAGAGGGCGTTCTTCAACGTCACTGTACACCGGCGCCCCTCACTGTCTATGAGGCATACCTGTGCGTCTCCTCTCCCGTGCGCCAACCCGAAAGTGCGCTTCCCGTCTGCCAGCTCCATGCTGTGTCTCTCCGGCTCGAAGGTGCTGTCAAAGTTCTTGAATCGGTTCCTGTCGTTGATAATGTGGGACGACGCACCTGTGTCCACGATCAGTCCCTTCCTTTGGGCCTGCTGCTGCTGTGACCGGCTGGCGTATGCTGTCTGCGCCCCGAAGGTGAAGTCCCCTCTTCCCGCTGCTCTCCGGGCGTCGTCTCGACTCGCCTCACTTCCACCGCTGCCGCCATCTTGTCCACAGCCGCCATCTTGCACGTGCGCGTACCGAGCGCTCTGTTCGCGCTTCTTTCTACACACTCTGTCTGCGTGTCCCGAAGTTTTACAGAAACTATACCAAACAGTTTTTGTGCAATTATCCTTTCGGTGACCCTTTTCTCCACATCGCCAACTCGCCATCTCCGTCGGGGGTCCGGTCTTTTTCTTTGGCGCTGCCCGGGCCTTCATTACCCTTTCTCCCGCCTCCTCGGCGACCGGGTCTGAGTCTTCTGAGGCCTCGAAGTCCCGCAACTTGGCCTTGAACTCCCCCAGCGACATGTCCGCTGAACCGTGCGTCACCAACAGTGTGAACGGTTTATACATCTCCGGTAGTCCCCTCATAACCATCGCCATCATTAGTCCATCGCTCGGTGCGTCTCCTGCACTTTTGAGCGCCGTGATGATCTGTTCCGCCCTGATGACGTATTCAGTCACAGTCTCTGTGTTAGCTTTCTTCAGCGCGGTCAATGTTATATACAGGGATACAATCCGGGGCCTACCTCTGCCGATGTAGTGTTCTCTTAACACTTTTAGACTCTCTCGGCCTTTGTCCTTTGTGTCCCGGAATATCAGCCCCAAGCTTGTGTTGTCTAGGAGTGATGCTAGTTCGCAGTATGCGTCGGCGTTCAGCTTAGTATCCAGGGCTCGCGCGGCCTCCGTTATTGTCTTTTTCAGTCCCACTCCGTGCATACAGCACAACATCCGCTCTTCCCAGAGCTCGTATTCTTCTGCCCTTCCGTCAAATGTGGGCCACTTGCTTCTGCCTCTGGTCGCCATCTTTTGATTGTAGCTTAGCTTAGCTGCCCGTTAGCTTAGCTTTAGCGTCCCGAGAAATTCCCGCCGCTAAACTAGCCTAAACTTTTCAGCTAACTAGCTATCGTTATTTCGCTCTTCCGTGATCTGGGCCCATAACCTGTTGACAGAGTCACATGTATAGCAATAAACTGGTCATGACGACGAGGTCTTCTTTAGCCTTAACTGGCGTGGTTTATTTTCATATGTGCATTGCACCACTTGACCTGCTCTCCATGAGAGCTAGAGAGAGAGAGATAGAAGGGGAGGGAACAATCCCTTATATCTGATACCTGACGTCAACTACAATAGCTGCGCCTCCTTACGCCTATAGCGCCCTCTTACTGTGGAACAGTTATAGTGCGGTTACATTCAGACATATTAATACTTACACTTAACAATGCCTTTACAAGCTTAAAAGTTGTTTTTATCATCTGAATTTGGCGAAACAAGTTATCTAATGGTTAATCTCAATACACACACATTTTCCGTGCTTTCCAATAGTTTAAAATAGTTTTATTCCACTGTTTAATAACCTGTTCAATACAAACATGCCACTTGTAAAAATGAAATAAAATTTCTGTGAACTGATATTTGTTTAGTGAGCTTATTAGAGGATGTTCCCATTTTTTGGGGATGTTCCCTTTGATTGTAAAATGTCAATGAAGATGTCAGACTTAATATATTTGTTAATAATTACATACAACACATGGAATTTTTGTGTGTGTGTGTTCCAAGTTAATCTGCGGCCCCCTGGTGGCCAGTACATCAATGATGTGGCCCCCACCACCATCAAAGTTGCCCATCCCTGGTTTAAGGTGTCCAGGTGATGCAGACAGGCTGGACCAGAGAGTGAGAGATAGAACTGGACTCCTCACAGCAGTGAACTTCAGCACAGGTACAAAGACTCTTTTTTTCATACTGTTCAAAGAATCAAGAAACATATTGGTTTATATGGTTATATATAGTATTGACTTTAATACACTGATATACATTCCATTAAACAATACTAGATCACCTACACATCAGTTAAGTTGAGGGTTTTTTCCATGCAAAAGGTTACATTTAGATATTTAGCAATATGACTTTGTCAGCTTTCTAATTTAATGTATTGAAGGCAAAGCTATTTAACACATAGTGACAACTGCTACTATTTATCTCTCAATATTGTCTGTAAAAAACGTGGTAAAAGTTATTCTTTCATTGAGACAACAGAGCAAGCTTCTACAGTTGCACTACGTTTTGATAACAGTTAAATATTATTTTGATAATAATATATATTTCAATGTTGATGAGCTTCATACTGTTCATTCATAATCTGATTGTCTTTGTAGCTCACTGTTGAAATAAAAAAAACATTACAATTACAAAATAATTATATCTACAGCCCCTATACACACAAACACACCACTTTCATAAATAACACACTTGTTCTGCAATAATATGTTTTATGTTTCCTGTCATTTTTGTTAGGAAAGGACATGCCTGAAAGACACAACATTTTCTCCTTCTCTGAGGGTCAAGAAGAACATCCAAGAGGAACATTAAAAGCTGATGTTATGAGATTTTAAGACCAGTACAGGACCTTCACTAAGAAACTAATTGTATCATGAAAACACAGTCAGCTGATCGAATGCACCTATTTCCACATCTACACTCCATCAGCTGATTATTTCTATTCGCCTCACTTTATGAGCTTCACATCACTTGTGCCTTGTACCGCAGAGTTTGCAACGTCACAAATAAATGGGGCCAATCTTCAGTCAGATGTGAATGTTTAATCTAACATTTTCAGTAAGAATAATGGACGAAAGGAGTGCAAATACAATTTATTGAAATGTGAACCAAAAGTTAATCAAACATGTTTTAAATAAAAAGCAAATATGGACAGATGGTGTAAACCTATTAAATATATAAGTAAACACATTTAGTCAAATAAAGTGACAGACTAGGACTGTGCAGTTGGTATCAGCTATGCCCAGCATGGGCTCCTCCATCAGGCCTGGTCCTCCTCGCTGAGGAAAGACCCTCAGTCCTCTCCAAACCAACAGACAGGACGTCCATCACACAGAGGTTTCTCCCTGAAGTCTCTGCAGCTCTGTGGACACCACGCTGTCTCAATCCGTCCACACTGAATATGAGAGGGGGAAAATGAAAATAATAAATGCTTTAGACCAGGGGTCTCCAACCTTTCTTCATCTGAGAGCTACTTTGAAAAAATTAAAGTGGCCAAGAGCTACTTGCATCGCATCGCTTACATTTATTCACATAGCACTCATCAGTTGAATTAAGCTACTTTTGTACACGTGTGAAATTGCAATACCTAAAGCTTATCTAAAATCTTAACTTCACATCAAGGTCCAAGAAAACGACAATTTCTCACATATTAATATGGACAACATAGTATGTACATCACTGAAGATTCACATAAATGTCCAAGAGAAAAATACAATGTTTTCACTTCTTATTATGGCCCACATAGTAAATACATCGCCTTAATCACCACCTTGCAAGCATCTTATGGCACGTGTAAAATAAGTGCATTCACTCTTTTTTACAGTCAGTGAGATGAATGGCGCTGCATGGAGTCCACCATAGAGGTGTATGCTGGAGTGTACCCACTTAGGTTCACTCTAATAGAGTCATTTACATGTTCATCAGTCAGTCTTGTTCTGTATTTAGATTTCATGACATTCATGCCAGAAAAAGCTGCTTCACAAAGGTCTGTAGAACAGAACCAAATAAAGCAGACATGTTCAGTGCTGCTTGGTGAATGTTCTTATAGTTTTCTGGGTCTACAAGGTTCCAGACATGTTGTGAGTTTTGCTGAGACTTCAGCTGAACATGATTTTGGAGATTTATAACCTCCATCTCCATCTCCACAGGATTGACACTGAACAGTGCAGCCATATTTTCTTCTTCTTCGTCTTGACATTAAATTATAAACCAATTGTATAGGTCTAGCCTCCGTATATCTGTGTGTGACATTTTTCCATCCTCAAAAACAAAAAACTAATGCTTCTGCAGTCTAGCTGCAGCTTCTAGCAACGGTCTTCTGTTAAAGAAAGGACACTGAAGGTCCTGAATGAGGCATCACACACATGACTTGAGTCTGAACACAGCAGGCAGGAGTATTTACAACAGCATTATAAAAACTAAAATAGTGCATGTGGGTGCACACTTACATTCTCTGTCTTACTGTTACATGAATCCCATGAATGTATGAGATTAAGTTAGCTTCATCATCTCAATCAGTGATTAAGTGAATAATAAAGTTTCTATCAGGTCACTCAGCCTGTCACTCTTATTAGTAGTTATTTTTCAGGAGGGGGCGGGGTTTGGAGGAACGGAGAGGAGACGGTGATCGCGGAAGCTTTCCTCCTGCCTTCACAAACTTTACACACGTATTTATCAACTGAAAATAGCAAGAGGACATTCATACTCTGCAATCCAAGACTTGATTGAATCCACCAAAAACCTGACATTACGATAACGAGTGTTTTTCAAAAACACAAATCGCAGCGACGCGGACTGATTCAGAGCGGGTCATTCTGCTGTTGGTTCTGGACTGGTGCTGCTGGATAAAGCAGACTGCTCCGTGTGTGGTGTCGCTGTGCCGCTGTCACATCTGCTCCTTGATCTCTGCGTCACGGACCAATTTTATATTTGTGTGACAGAAACAATTCTAAAATAAAAACACTTTATTGTCCGGCCGCGGCCGAAAAATCAAGAAGCAACGTTACTACGCTATAATCGATAATCGAGCGGCGAGCTACTGAAAAGCTGCCAGCGAGCTACCGGTAGCTCGCGGGCAGCTTTTCAGTAGCTCGCCGCTCGATTACTCGATCGACGTGTTGGAGACCCCTGCTTTAGACAATAAGAAATATAAAGTTGACTGTTGAGTTGCTCAGTTTTTTTAGATTGTCAATACTATTACTGTATAACTAATATATCAGGTTATTATAGCAAATAAAGATTGGTCTTTAAATACATGTTGTCTTTTGAATTGTTTGTCTAAAGTCAAGGATCTAGAACTGGTACTTAGTTTTAATGATACAGTCTGGTTATTATGCTGTTTGGAGGAGGCCTCACAGGTAAGAGCACTAACTAGCTACCATCACATGTACCTTAGCTTGACTTAAATGTATTAAACATATAATTAAGTGATATCAAAATATAAATAACTAATGTCATGCAAACATATTAATATTTGCTTGATTCCAGTGTTGAATTTAGCACAATTGCATACAAACGTTAAGGGATTTTAAGATTCTGAAGTATTATGCTAAAAACTCAATAACTTAGATTATTATTTATAGTTTTGCTGAATAGTTCCATGTACGCTTACCTTAGAAACGTAAAATGCGACGGGAGTGTGCAGATGGGGAGCATGTTAGCTTAGCTTGGTAGCTTCTATGGAGTCAGATTTGGGTCAATATTCTAGCGTGTAAAACAAGCTACTCACGAGCAGAAAATGTGCTTTTACACGCGCATAAAATGACCCTCGCGCGCAGATTAAACCCCCAAAATTGTCTTGAAATTAACTTATTAAATAAACGAATAGAATATAGCCTACTTATGCAGACAACATTGAATCTGGACTTCAAATGATTCTGATTAGGCCTATTCGGCATTATTCCTGGTGCGCTCTCTCTCTCTCGCTCTCTCTCTTAAAACTCATAACAAACAAACAAAATTCCCAAAGTTGTCTTCAAATTAACTAATTAAATAAACGAAACGAAACATATAGCCTACTTATGCAAACAACATTGAATCTGGACTTTAAATGATTCTGATTAGGCCTATTCGGCATTATTCCTGGAGCGCACGCTCTATCTCTCTTTCTCTCACTCACAAACACAGGCTTCAAATCGAGTCGTCATTATTACAACAAATACACACTTGCAACTGATAACACTGGCAATTATTTTATATTTATTAGACTATTCAAAAAAATCATGCTTCAAAAAACAACAGCACAGCGCAATCACAGAATGAATCATTCTTCATCATGGCACAGCAGCCAAACATTATCACAGACACAGGTTAGGTGCGCACCATGCGCATTTTCCAACATAAGAGAGGCCACAATTACATTGCTACAGATTTAAATCTCCGATCCCTCTCCATAACAAGAGAAAAGCTACTCATCACTGTTGTGGAATATTTTCCAAGGCCCATAACTTTGACCCAGTGTATCAGTTCAAACTGTCCTGACTGAGCACAGGCACCTGTAACCTTGGCTGCTGTGCTCTCAGTGTTTTGTCTCCCTGTTCCTGCCTGTTGGCGTCAGCTGATAGAGGTGTTATCATTCTATCTTGTTATGCAGCATGTTGATGATGCTCTCTGAACTAGCTAAATACATGGGTCTGGGGTAGAGTTCTTCAGAATTGACATGGCAACTCTACCGTGAAGTCAGAACCTCTGACTCTTGGACTTGTGATGTGAATCCTCCGGCCGTTAACTCCAAATAAACCATCATGTGTTTGACATCAAAGCTACTGCTCTTCCCGTGTCTCCTTCCTGAGTCGGTGACTCCCACTGCATAGCTACACAGAAGTTTCCTCTACAATCACCATTAGAAGTTAATCTTGCGGGCCTTGCGTTCAGCAAAGTCGTCAACAACGCTGCTCAGGTCAACTTTATATTTCTTATTGTCTAAAGCATTTATTATTTTCCCCCTCTCATATTCAGTGTGGACGGATTGAGACAGCGTGGTGTCCAGAGAGCTGCAGAGACTTCAGGGAGAAACCTCCGTGTGATGGACGGATTGAGACAGCGTGGTGTCCAGAGAGCGGCAGAGACTTCATGGAGAAACCTCCATGTGATGGACGTCCTGTCTGTTGGTTTACACCATCTGTCCATATGTGCTTTTTATTTAAAACATTTTTGATTAACTTTTGGTTCACATTTCAATAAATTGTATTTTTATTTGCACTCCTTTTGTCCATTATTCTTACTGAAAATGTTAGATTACACATTCACATCTGACTGAAGATTGGCCCCATTTATTTGTGACGTTGCAAACTCTGCAGTACAAGGCACAAGTGATGTGAAGCTCATAAAGCGAGGCAAATGGAAATAATCAGCTGATGGAGTGTAGATGTGGAAATAGGTGCATTCGATCAGCTGACTGTTTTCACAATAAAAGTGTAGTTTCTTAGTGAATGTCCTGTACTGGTCTTAAAATCTCATAACATCAGCTTTTAATGTTCCTCTTGGATGTTCTTCTTGACCCTCAGAGAAGGAGCAAATGTCGTGTCTTACAGGCATGTCCTTTCCCAACAAAAATGACAGGAAACATAAAACATATTATTACAGAACAAGTGTGTTATTTATGAAAGCGGTGTGTTTGTGTGTTTAGGGGCTGTAGATATAATTATTTTGTAATTGTAATGTTTTTTTTTATTTCAACAGTGAGCTACAAAGACAATCAGATTATGAATTATGTTCATCAACATTGAAATATATGTTATTATCAAAATAATATTTAACTGTTATCAAAACGAAGTGCAACTGTAGAAGCTTGCTCTGTTGTCTCACTGAAAGAATAACTGTTACCACGTTTTTTACAGACAATATTGAGAGATAAATAGTAGCAGTTCTCACTATGTGTTAAATATCTTTGCCTTCAATACATTAAATTAGAAAGCTGACAAAATCATATTGCTTGTTAACATCTAAATGTAACTTTTTGCATGGAAAAACCCCTCAACTTAACTGATGTGTAGGTGATCTAGTATTTAGTATTGTTTAATGGAATGTATATCAGTGTATTAAAGTCAATACTTCATTTATTGAAACCAATATCTTTCTTGATTCTTTGTACAGTATGAAAAATAGAGTCTTTGTAACTGTGCTGAAGTTCATTGCTGTGAGGAGTCCAGTTCTGTCTCTCACTCTCTGGTCCAGCCTGTCTGCATCACCTGGACACCTTAAACAAACAGATATATATGTAAAGTACCATGTGTACAAACAATATAACTGATTATCTTCTGTTGAACATGTTGGATTGTGTATTGTCCGAGTCAGGGGCCTTTTTATTTTACTGTAACTTTGGAAGTTGTGTTACCAATGCTTACTGTTTATTTGATACCCATTTGGTAATGCAATTAATAAAAACAACAAGGTTTGGGTTTGTTCTTCAGATGACTGTGACGTTAACGTGTAAGCTCAATAATGAACTCCAGCTCAACCAACCATATTGTAATATCTAAGTAATCATCTTGAAATATGACATTATTATTTGTAATATACACACATCTTATTGTGAGGTTGATTTCACATACACTACTTCAACATTAGCTTGTCTACATACTTGAGGATAGCCAATTTAAATTAACCTTAGCGATGCATAGTTCCTAGCTACATAATAAAATATCTCTCTAAGTTACAAGAATGACCTTATTTTATCAACCTCAAACAAAAGCCGTTTGTTCTACAGTATTATCCCACTTAACTCTTGTCTATTTCATTTTAACCTTTATATATACAGTCTATGATTTTCACTTGGAGGCTACGATTAGCATCGTTAGCACCAATGTAGCTACCACATGCTTACATGCTAACCCAAGCCTTAACATTCATTACGCAGCTGATTAAAATCATTAACACATAAATAAAGCACTCAAATTTCACTTACCGCAAAACCGCATTCATGCACCGTCTGTTTTAACCGCAGAGCGAGTCACAATAGTCCGATATATAAGCACGAAGAACAAACAACCACGGCCGGCTTCAAGTTGTGTTTCCTGAATGAATGAACTGACCAGGCTGAGTCCCTGTAGCTTCACGGAGCAGCTAGCAGAGAGACAAGAAGCTAGCAGCAGCAGTCACTTGACAGAGCTGTCACTCAATGTGACCACGCCCTAATTTATGCAAAAACTTTAAGACCGAATATAAATAAAAGGGTCGTGTTAGAAAACAATTGACTCACAGATCCATAATCATGAAAGTGGAATCTAACTATATTCATAACAATATTTATTGCATCCATGGGTAGAAACATGTTTTTTTCTGCTGTAAAGTTGGGCATTTTAACATGGGGGTCTATGGAAATTGCTCCTTTCTGCAGTCAGTCCCTATCGGCCAATATATGAACTGCAGTGTGTGGCACTTCCGTATTGGCGTCCCGGCTCTTCCCCAGAGTTTGCCGCTTGGTTTGACCTGGTCAAAGTCATCTCGGTATGCAGATAGGGCCTGGATTGTGTTTTGGAGGAGACCAACAGCTTTGTGGATGTCTACATCCTTTGCCTGCAACATCTTTGACTCTTTGAATCTTTAATTCATGTTTTCCAGTATTTTTGTCTGTTGTACGACAAGAAAAATAAAGCTGAATTTTTCCATATGGTGTTTTAGGGCTGTAGCCTCGTCCCGTTCCTCCCTCTTTTCGCTGACCAGAGAGATTTTAGTTCGAGCTTTCATGATATCTACATATCTAAGGGCAGCAATTGCATCATGTCTTGAGCACCGCCTGGATGGGCAGAGGCGTTTCACGGTAACTTTACCGACTCTGAGAGTTCTGATGACATGATACCGGAAAGGAGTGACCATCTCTTAATACTTTGGCTGAAAAAGTATAAAGAGTCTCAACAATATCATAAAAATTGCGCGGCTCCGCTATATTCTTTACGGAGTCATTCAGTGTCAGATTTAAATTGTGTGCAGCACAGTGTACATATTTGGCAAGCGGTTCCATCTCCATGATCCTGGCCTGCACACCTGAATAGACCCCACTCATGTTCGCTGCGCCATCGTATCTCTGGCCCCGACACTTGCTCAGGTCAAATCCGTTACTCTCTATCAGAGACGTGCACACATAGACTCTAGGTAGTGCTTGAGCACCTGCCCGTTTTGCCCTCTGGACAGCAATGTGCCCTTTTGAAAGTTCGTTTTTTACAGTTTTTTATTTTTTTTACAGTGTACTGTATGTGGCTCATGGTAACATCGATCAAATCTGGATTAAAAGCTTCTAATATATACAACAATGCCCCAAATGCGCGTTATAATTTTGTCAGACATCCCCACACGTGCCCCGCGGCACTCCCGTACGTGCCCTGGCTGCAGCCCCTCCCTTCCCTGATCTCAACGTGAACGCGCAGCGCGCAGAGCAGTCAGTCACTCAGTCAGACAGGCCACGGCGGGTGTGTGGTGCAGCAGCACGCAGCAACACGATTAAAAGGGCCTTAGTATGGAAAGCCATTTGCGCCATTATTCGTGCGTAGTTTCGCGCGAATACACCGCCACGACGACTCAGAAGGTGCCCTTTTTTTTCCTCTTGAGCACCTGCCCCTATAAATGTCTGTGCACGCCACTGCTCTCTATGACGTCCAGGATTTTCTTTTGGAGTTCACGGGCTGACGTGTCCACTGTTTCCACGAACCCCAAGAAAGCCTCGTTTATCAGGATATCTTTTGCGTTGTCGTTTTCATCCCTCTGGATTGTCACATATCTATACACCTGGCTCATTTGGTCTCTTTTGGAAATATCTTGGGTGGTGTCCATGATCACAGAAAAAAACGGAGCATTATTTATTTCTAAATGAACATTCAATTCACGAGCAACAGCTCTGGTGGACATTCCTGCTGTCAGCATGCCAATTGCACGCTCCCTCAAAACTTGCGACATCTGTGGCATTGTGCTGTGTGATAAAACTGAACATTTTAGAGTGGCCTTTTATTGTGGCCAGCCTAAGGCACACTTGTGCAATAATCATGCTATCTAATCAGCATCTTGATATGCCACACCTGTGAGGTGGGATGGATTATCTCGGCAAAGGAGAAGTGCTCACTGTCACAGATATTTTCAGATTTGTGAACAATATTTGAGAGAAATGGTTATTTTGTGTATATAGAAAATGTTTTAGATCTTTGAGTTCATCTCATGAAAAATGGGAGCAAAAACAAAAGTGTTGCATTTATATTTTTGTTCAGTGTATATATATACAAAAACTAGATATAGGGTCATTTGCTGCTCATGTCAATAGCAGTTTCAACTATCTTTTTTTGGAAATTAAAATACTATATATAAATATATACATAGGTACACATGTACTTGGCAAATGAATAATAATAATATATGCATAATTGCATAATTGCATATAAACATTGTGAACACTTATTTTCAAGTGACTTTTTTTACATTCATATGTTCACGCCGTGGTTTGGAACTGCTTTTGAATGTTATTAGGCATTTTCTTATGGAAAATGTTGTGCATAATCAGTACTGTTTTAAGCTGTACTATCTCAACACATTTTAATAGATTGAGTTTTTTTAAATATGGGAGTTGTGTGTTCATATTTACCAACACCACAGACTATTCGTAATACTTTTTTTTGGGATGTTATTATTTTTTGTAGATTTGTTGAGTACGTGTTTCCCCATATTTCGGAGCAGTAGTAAAGGTAAGGGAGAAATAGACTGTTATAAAGAGTATTTCTTCCTCATGAATGTTCTTATTATAATACAAAATACCTATTGTTTTTGACAGTTTAGTCTGTACATAATTTATATGGTGCTTCCAATTGAGTTTTTCGTCAACAAGCAGTCCTAAAAATGTACATGCACAAACTTTTTCTATCTCTGTATGACCTAAATCAAAATATAATATTATTTTCAAAAGCTTTTTCTGTCTGATGCTTCCATTAATTTTAAACAGACAGTTCAACAAAAGGATACCCAAAAAATGTAATTGTATCATTTATATATTGAATTGTTCTCTCTTAGTAAGATCCCATTTTCAATAAAATTGCGGTCTTACCTTGACTTGAAGATGAAGTCAATTTGCCTATCCTTCTGGACAAACATCTCTATTACTTTTTTGTAAAAGTCCTCCTTATCTTCTTGTAGTTTCAAAAGTATATCATAAATCTAATCGATAGATTTATGATTAGAAAATTATAGAAGAAGGGTAGACATGTGGATATTATCCGGCTGAACAAAACGTGCATTTATCTAACAGGTACGTTTCCCACAGATCTTATTTTGAGCTATTTTCTAAAATCCCATGGAGAAATCTCATTGCTTTTTTGTGGAGGGAAGCCATGCGCAGCTTACTTCCCGGTTTTAGGACGCGCCTCTCTCCTCCTCTTCGCACACCACACTTTTCGCGGCACACGTACTTACAGCCAATCAGCTCTGAATGATGTGAGATGATGTATGGTGGGGATGTCAGCTCAGTGCCCCTATGGTCATTATTTTTTTGCCACACACATTAAATAGGAAAATACTCTGAGCATGCGCAGTGTAGTTTTTACAGTCACCGTTCACTTAGACAGTGAGAGGGATGGGCATGATCGGGTTTTGTCCCACATGGCTCAATAGGCACACACTGTAGACACTAATTAGAAGAACACAGACTAAAACAGCAATGTACAGACGAATCAGATGATTAACCATGATCATAAAATATATTTAATATATTTTGTTATTTATTTTTTTGTAATCATTATTTGTAATACTTTCTGCTGACACTAGGTGGGGCTGTGCCACCTGCCCCTAATGACCAGTCGCCACTGTGTGTTTGGTGAAGCATTATATGCTTACAAATCCAATGTAGGATATAAACACGACTAAACTGCAATGATAGCAAAGCTGTGGCTTGGGTTTTTGGGGTAATAAAGTCCAAATCATCGTTGGGCTGACAGCCTTATTGTTTACCTTTTTAATATCATTTTTTGTAATTTTTCAATTGCTTGGTTTTCGTGAAATTAGCCTGTTTTCCTATTAAAGTGTAACAGATTGATGCATCTCCACAGATCATCTTAAAGGCTTCAGAATCCCCCCCATTGTAGTTAAAAAACTGTCAAAACTAGGGCCCCCAAACAGCATCTTGCATAGGGCCCCCAAAAAGCTAGAAACGGCCCTGCTCTCACTGATCGAATGGCAAACGCGACCCACTGTCGGAGGGCCTCCACACCGGCCCGGCCTCGTGCCCTGGCTGGGAGGGTGTGCTGCGTTGGGGTGCGTGTCTCTTCCTTCCTGGGCCGGCCGATATGAAGCGTGACCAAGACGCACCGTCCAGGGGTCCCACGGGTCCCGCAGCGGGGTGGAGGTTCCCAGCTGGAACCTCCCCACCTCCGCCGCGGTGCACCCGGCAAACACGGTTGTTTCTCGAACCTTCCACTGTTGCCTAGCGGGTGTAACTAAAATACAAGATGTCTTATTTATATATAAATATTAGGGCCGGGACTCGATTAAAAAAATTAATCTAATTAATTAGAGGCTTTGTAATTAATTAATCGAAATTAATCGCATTTTTAATCACATAAATATTTGACCTGAGAACAGTGAGAAGCAATTTTTTTCACATGGATTTTAGTATACCATTAGGCGCATTCACACCGCAGTACTTTTCCCACAAAGGTTCATGAGAATTTAGTTCATGAGAACTCTTTGAACCTGGGGGAGGATTAGGCAAATGAAGCCGCTGACGTCACTTCTTCTTCTTCTGCTTTGGGTTTACTGGCAGGCCGCAAACGGCGTATACTGCCGCCCAAAGTCCCCGGCCGGAAGTCCCCGGAGTTGGGGCCTGTAAATCGCCAGAACGCCGACACCTCCTCATCTCCACCGCTCCCATGTTTTATTTTGTGTTGCCATAAATTAGTCTCTCTGCGTTTCTGCGCTGGGCTAATGCTAATGCTAATGCGAGGATAATAAAATGGCGGCTTCACAAAACTTTTTGGGAGTTTTACGGGGCGTGGTTTGCAATCCGCCCAGCCAATCAGACATATAGCTCTTTTCTCACAAGAGAGCCGTACGAAAGTCCCTGCTCTCTAGCAGCTCTCTGCTCTCTAGCAGGGACTCTCGTGGGGGTAAAAAGGTTCTCATGAACTAATTTTAGTACCAGCTCTTTTTGGTATGAACGCGATAAAAGAGGCTAACGTCCACGCTAGCTGCTATATGTTTTGCATTGAGGTGATACTTGAGGCTTGATGTGCTGCGGTGATATGCGAATTCCTTTTTGCATAATTTGCACACAACCGTGCTCTTATCGACGCTTCCATCCGTCCGTTTTTTAAAACAACATTTCCCACTGTTGTTCACTGTGGTTTGTTGTTGTCTGAAGTCATGAACGTTAGTTGGTGCTCCAGTATAATCGGTACGCCTGAAACTCATCCAGTGAGAAACGTTCCGCGGTGCAAAAATAAGTGCGATTAAAATGCGTTAATTTTTTTAACGCGTTAATTTTTGTGTAATTAATTAATCTTAATTAACGCGTTAAAGTCCCGGCCCTAATAAATATATATATGTGTCAGTACGATTTTATTTTGTATTTGCGTGCATTTCCTGTTCGGAAAGTGGCGCTGCGGCTGTACTGATAGTAACAACAATACAAGGTGTCCGTATCTATATATATATATATAATATATATATAGATATATACATATTATATATATATATATAATATATATATAGATATATACATATGTATATAATAAGTGTCACGATCCGTCACGATCCGATTTTATATTGTATTTGCGTGCATTTCTTGTTTGGAAAGTGGCACTGTACTGATAGTGGTGATTTTATTTTGGAATTCTTAGCGTGCACTTCCTGTCCTGAGAGTGGAGGTGTCCTGAGCAAGCCCCCAGGAAGCCCCCAGGAAGTGTTTCCCAAGTGTCAATGGGAAACACTTTTTCCCATTGACTTACATTGGGAAAGAGTGGTCTGTAACTCGTTGGATAATTTTTTTTAAACTAAATAAACAACCCAGTATGAACACTTGTATAGCCCTTATTAAAAACATTCGTTCCTCAAGTTGTAAAAATGTGCTAATAACGTTATTCTGAGAGTTATTTCCCTCGGCATTATGAACGCACATCTAACCCACGGGACCGCGCTGCCCGGCACGTTCATGTTACGTGTTCAGCACTACATGCGTTTATCTTTACCCATGGATGCACAATAACAACGGACCCATATCGCCTTACTGCCATCCCACGGAGCTGTACTAATGGATATATTGCACATGTTTACTGTAATTCATAATTTGTAAAATATTATACTACATGGGCTGTATGATGTAAATCTTGTACCGTACATGTTGTATTAAATCAAGTTAATATTACCGACGTAGATTAACGTCCCTGTAGCTTATTATTGCACTAAGAAGCTTATAGCACTGTATATATGGCCTATATATATATATATATATATATATATATATACACAGTGCAATAATTATTTCATGCTAAATGAAGCTCTGTTGCTTGGATATCACTAGATCCTGTTACAGCGTAATATAAGTGTAGCTGACGCTCAAAAGGTCCCCTATTATTGTTTTGTCCTTTTTTGAAGAGTGTTTAATGTATGCTTGAACTTTGTTTTATTTTGTAAAAATGATAAGAGTTGTTTTTCCAGAAGTCATGTGACCTCTTGCCCCGGATGTTTATATTGTGTTTGGGAGAGAGTAAAAGGGCGGTAAAAGTGTCAACGATGTGATAACGTAATTTTACTGCTGGTCTACTAGGCAAACACGTTTTCACGGTGTTTCATGATTGTGCAAAGAAGAGAATAAACGTGATTGTGGACATCAGTTCGATGCGTAATGTTCTTTCAAGACCAGAGTAGTTACAATAAGTACATAACGATTGATGAGTACATTAGCATATTTACTAGCTAGCCGCTAACTGCTAATCATTACCATGCTGTCATGAACGCACGATGCTGTTACGTGTACGCAAATTGACGTGCTTGATGTGAACGAGCATTTTGGTTAAAGTTGTGCATGCTCTATGAGTGCACATACGGGTACTTCTCAGGCATGCCGGGTAATCTGTGACGTTTTACTCTCTCAAAAGTTGGGCCATTTTATCATCATGCGCTAATGAGCAACTCTCATAGGAATGAATGAGGCCCCGCCTCCCACGCTGTATCCAGTTCTTATTATACATCCATGAGGTCTGCAGGCAGACCCCTCTCAAATTTTTAGCAGCATGCAAACCGTTTTTATCAATCTACATCTCTCAATAATCACATTCGTTTTTAAATCAATACTCATGTTGCTTTAGCTTGAGGACATCAAACAAACAAATGACACTGAACTAGAACGCACGTTCTAACGTGCACCACGAACGGCAAGTTGTATGACTCTTAACTAAACACACAGTTCGTCTATCACCGGCCGCTTCTCCAGCTTTTTATGGCTGCACCAGTGCTGCTTCTTTGACGTTTCTTCTGCTGGTTCGTTGCTGCTGCTGGACGTATGCTTTTTAGTTTGTCCCTCTCCAGCTTTTATTACTGCCCTTCTTTCAGGTGCATTGCTTTTAAGGTGCAGCGAAGCTGATTAGCAATTAGAGAATGATTTCAGACAGCTGCCACTCTGTCAATCAGCCCGACTTTTTAACCCCTTGATCTCCTGTGAGGATTTTCCAAATTGACTTCACACCTATAGTTATGCCATAATGCCTGGGTTCACCTGGCTGCTTGACCTTGATTATTATTATTGAAGGACATTTGAGTTGGACTGGACCAAAAACAAAGATGGACAGCAAAAGGGCCGGACTCGGCTTTAAGGCTGTATTTTACCAACCAATTGGCAACATGATGGGACTACTTCCACTGATATGAAACATGATAGTCTTTGTACAGCAGTTTAAAAGACAGTTCAAAGGTGAAGTACAAATACACAGACGAGAACTATTCTTCTGATTGTAACAAATGTTCTGCTGTAAACTGTTAAGCTCTGACTTTATACACTTCAAGTACTGAAGAACAAAAGAGTAATTAATTAACCTGTTAAGCCCGAAGGTCCCCGCCGGCGGGGACCCTGGGTCTTTTTTTCACGATACTGTGTCTCAGGGGATCTTAATATTTAAGAACCTATTAATGTGTTATACCAGATTAACGGAAATAATCTCAGCTAACTGCCGATACAAACCATGTTTACCAAAACAAAACACAAGTCTCACAAGAAGCATCTAAATTACCCCTGAGCGAAAAATGCTAACGGACATTGGCACAGAACTCAAGATAAAAGTACCCTTATTACTTATCATAGCTGCACATACAATATATCCGATTAAAGCTGAGACTCCATAGATTATGTAGGTATATAGTATCATCGCTGAGTGATTCGGACTCGCGACAGGGGAAGCAAATACAGTCATCACAACACGTACCTTTACGAAGCTTCTAGGGAGATCGTCTCACAAGTAGCTGTCAATCTGATCAAAGTACGTGTTCAATGGCATTAAAATGAGAAAAAACGCGGCTGAATCGGTTAATCCATAGGTTCTTAACGTCCATGTATAAAAAACTGATTGAATTTATAATCCATAATTCCATTTTTATGTAAATATCGGAGAGTAAATGCTAGCTGCTAATGGTAGCCACCACAGCTAGCTGCTGCTTCCGGTCTCGGCGATGCAGCAGTCTCACACAGACACATGACCAAATAAGGACTATGTGGGAGTTCCCCTCGATTCCATTGTGGCTCTGACTGTCAGAAAGAGATGTCACATGTCAAAATCGAGCAAGGGGGGCCAGAGATATGGAAAATCCACCCAAATGGCCCCAGAAGAGGGTTTTTTTTGCTAAATCTGTCTAAAAAGGTCAAATATCACTTGTTTTGCATCAATCTTGATACAGGGTACTTATTATATGTTGTACTTTGGATTCCTAAAGCTTTTAGTCTACTAACCCATCATCCAAGGTTAGTTTTCACTATAAGTACAAAATATTTTTTGGACGGACACTATAATTTACAGTTTTTTACCATGTTCAATCTGAATTTTCTTTAAAATAAAAAACATCTATATTGAATCTGACTTTTCTACATCCAACTCACAGGTTTATCATTACTTTGAGAAAAAAGATTATTAATGTAACCCTTTTAGAAGGGAAGATATGGTCATTTGTTCTGGGAATGTCATTTTCGAGCCTGAAACCTGAAAAACAGGCTCGGGGTTTAACAGGTTAACCACAGTTCTAAACCAGCGTGCTGAAACAGACAGGCTTTCATGTTTTCTATTAAGTCAGCTTTGGGGAAGACTTTTTATTCTCTCTCTGAAGGCCACCTTTGACGGAGCAGTGGGCTGATTTTTCTACCTAAGGGCTCGAGAGTGCTTTTTACTTACCAAACTAAAGAAATGGATGTCAGTGTCCATCAAGAACAAATGTGTGAATTCAAGTAAATGTCTCCCAGACTATAAAAGAAAAATAATTTAAAAAGAAAAAAAATACCATGCAATTATTTTAGCAGAAATGGGGAGGTAGAGACATTTTATATAAATGATATAATACCCACACCCTACTGCCTGTCATTCTGTCGACCTTACACAGAGACACACATTTAAATACATCCCAAACCCACTCTACACCAGTCTTTTAATTAAGTGAATTTAATTTGGTTTATATAATTTAATTTATTTGTCCTTTTTCTTTGCCATAAACTCATCAGCTGCCCAGAGATTGATCAGATCAGCACACACTTCAGTTAGTCACTGCCACCCACTGCATCTGACTCACACACTCACACTAACACAACAGCATGCTATGGGACAGAGTTCTCCCCTGAAATTCAGATAATTTGTGATCATAGCAGCAACTGCAGTGAGAATGAAACAGAGTGGACAGGTAAGAGTGCAAACCACACAAGGATCAGAATAAGACATAAACAAACACAGAGCAGCTGGCTCTAGATGTCTGGAGTTTTTAAAGGGAGTGAATGTGAGTGTACTATCCCTAGTCTAACCATAAATAACTATGTACATACTGTATGTACAGTGGAAACATAAATATACATATAGGAATACATATGAGTTCATATCAACATCAGTTAGTTTACTGACATCAGTAAAGTAACATAACATTTTCAAAGATATATATATATATTTGGGATATCTCACAGATAAGATATAGGCAATAATGTTAGGGTTAATAATAATACTAGGAAAATAAGGCTTATTGAAATGATTGAAAATTGGCCATATGCAGAGACTACAACAATCTGTCTTTAGTTTAAAGTAAAAGTGGTTGCATGTCAGCGTTTGGTTAGGAAACTGAAAATATGGCTGTCATTTTTAGTCAACAAAAATGTTCCTCTGTGTTACAGATTTATTTGTGATGTTGACGGCCTACTGGATCTCTTAACCCCCCGACTAAAACGTAGACACACTAATATCATGTGCACGTTATGTTTACAGTTTTTCTCGATTGCTAACACACTAAAATTATACATAAAGCACAATTATTTTAACTGACACTCAAAGAGCAAAACATCGGCTCAAATCTCTAAAACTCTAAACACGTTTTCAGCTTTTCACACAATTTGCAAATCAACATGACACTTTGTGCAAACCACTGCACACGTTTCTCCACGTGAGACACAGGAATCTGACATGAAGTCACGTGTTAGCAGGTTTAAAACACTGATATTCAAAATGCCTCACACATGGACCAATGATCAAGAAACACGTTCCACCTGACCAAACACCTGATAGCATCATTGTTGGCTCATCAATCAGGATGTTAGCACTATAAAAAGACCACAGGTGAGAACTTTCTAACAGCAACAATGGAAGCCAACATGGAAGCAAGAGGAAGAGGAAGAGGAAGGGCTGGGCTGAGAGTGAGAGGAGGAGGAATGAGAGGAAGAGGTAGAGCTGCAGGGAGAGGACGTGGACAAAGAAGAATACTCTCTAATGAAATGAAATGTTATCAACCATGGTGTGACGATGAGAGAGGCTGGACAGAGGGTTCAGCCTAATCTAAGCCGATTTACTGTTGCCTCTGTAATCCGGACACTTAGACTTGAAAACAGGTTAGTTACCAGTTTGTAGCTCTGCATAATTCATGATATGTCAGTGCTTATATCTGTTGTGTGAAACGTATTTACTTCATTACTGTAATTGAATTGTTGGCATGTTGCAAACTATAACTGTACACAAATCCTGCACAA
Source organism: Gymnodraco acuticeps (assembly GCF_902827175.1). Taxonomy (NCBI): domain Eukaryota; kingdom Metazoa; phylum Chordata; class Actinopteri; order Perciformes; family Bathydraconidae; genus Gymnodraco; species Gymnodraco acuticeps. Next base: position 107,373 of record NW_022992185.1, read on the forward strand.
TTTACTGTGGTAACACACACTGACCAACCACTATATCTTTGTTGTTTATCTGAAGGACTGAGAAACAAAGAGGCGCAGGTGGAAGGCTAAGGATTTCCAATGAGGCACAGGAAGCAGCAGCTACAAACTGGGTTTTGGCAAACAATGCCATCACACTTCAATCAGGAGAGACGGTTTTGAGTGATGCATATTTATTGCACAGATGAACAAATGAATGTAATGGTAATTTTGGCGATTTAGGCCCCGTTGTGCAGGAAGTATCATTCGGGAGGGTAGAACCGATCTGATGAAACCCCCCAAAACGAAATAGTATTAAGAAATGAAATGTACAGGTTCCTTACCATGTGGGCTGGATGCAGAGATCTATGGGAAATGATGAGTTATACAGAGGGAGACACATGAATGTATAAGACGCTGAGGTGCATAAAATGCACACATGGGTTTACAGGGAAAGGAGACTCGACGTGCATGACAAGGGATGCACCGGGGGTTTAACAGGGAAGGAGATGATGACATGAATAGGATTGAAATGCACATGATTGTGAGCATGGGTAACGAGACATGAAATGTCACGCATGTTTATGAACAGACAGTGATATGATGAGTGATATTAAAACACCGCCACCAGTTATATGCATATTTACCCGATTAAGGCTTGAGAGATTTTTGGATTGCCAGAACGGAGTTGATGTCGGGGCGGATGTAGGATGTGAAGGCAGCGGAGGACCACTGCCCGAGTCTTTGCAGGGATGAGGATGATATGCCTTGATTAGCCGCAGAAGTAGCTGCGCCTATTCTAAAAGAGTGCCCTGAATACAATTGGGGTGATAATCCACTTTTGATGACTACTTGCTTTAAGTAGTATTTGAACCGGGATTGTGACAGGGGAATATTCCCTGAAATTATAAATAATGGTGAGAGGGGGCTAGAGGAAGATCTGAAGCGCAGGTAATTGATCATAGATTTGTGGGGGCAAAACGGGGAATCGATGCGAGCCGCAATTACGTATATTCTCCTTTTTGTTCTAAACCATCTAAAACCTCCCTGAAGGCAGGAGAGACTGAAAAGAGTCAAGGGAAGCTCATAAAAGTTAACAGCATTTAATTACACAAAAGATGCGGTGGTGTACAAATGAAATTGCAAAAGGAGGCGCTCTCCTCATCTCCCGTCAGCCCAGGTCAGCAGGTAGAAGAGATCAATTATTGGCTTGCTCTTCCTGTTGTCATCTGAGGTCTTCTCCTATTGGCCGGTGTCGTCGGGGGGCGGGTCCAATGCAATTTCTGCCTTTTTCTGTTGCTAAATTATATCATTCTGGTGTCTGTGGTTATTTAAACATTCCCTAAACGTTATTCAGTGTCAATAAATGAGTGCTAATCCCAGTGTGCTCAGTGTACAACATCACATGTCATTTCACCTTCGATTCACGGTTTGAAAACGTAGCATTTCGCCACATGCTAATGCTAACCGGAAGTGAATAATTTTCTGAATAAAAGTATTAAGTTAATAGTGTGAACTTCCGTTTTTTTCAGAATAAAACTGATTTAAATGTAATTTAATTCAAATTACGCCATATCAACATTGATTTTAATTTCTAACAGTATGTACATCACTATGTATGTAGTATGTACTGTATAATGTACACATGTAGAGTTATAGAAAATACATGGTGTACAGACAGTACAGTACACTGACTGTACAGTCACTACAGTGTATACTGTATAGTAGGTGTGTAACAGTGTAATGCGTATAATCTACTCTACACTCTACCTTTCAGCAAAGTTTTAGGGATTTAGGCTCAGTCAGCTCAGGGACTGTTTGGTTACTTTAGTTTGGTAAATGAAATAAATGTTTGAACTTTGTAGTAGTTCACTGTAGTTGCTGTCATAAGTCATTTGTAGACTAAGTGGCAAAAAGTGTTTTTTTTACATTTGTACTTTGTAGAGAAATGTAGACACAAGTTGGAAGGGAGCACAATACACCTGACGAGTTTGAATTTGAGTTGATTATGAGTTAATTTTCAATTGATAATTAGCTCACAATAAGTTCACTTTAGTTACTCACACAACTTGACACAAGCCATGGGTTCAGGTCCGGACTTATAAGTCCGAACCTGAACCTCTGGACTTGAGTCCAGACCTGAACCTGAATGTGAGTCCAGGTACGCAGCACTACACGTCACTAATGCATTTTTGTGGCATTGGGATTTTTTTTTTTTAAATCCTCTGGAGCAGAGAGAGGAGCTGTGGATTATTGTTATTGATTAATGCATCAGTGTTTCTTAGTGTCAAAAACACTAAACTCACAACTTAAAATGAAAGCGTTTAGTTTATTTAATAAAAGAGCACATGTTCAATGTGAAAAGTGACAGTAGTTATAGATTATTTGCAATTTGGTGCTATATATATATTTAAAAAAAAGAACATTTATATATTTTTTAAACACCTTGAATTTCAGGGGGGGGCGCGGGGCTCCGTTGGCGGGGCGCAGCGCCCCTCCAAGACAATGGTAGGGGAAACACTGGATAGTGTTTAATCAACGATTTCCCCCCCCTCAAATTGATTCACTGCATCGCAGGTATTATTGTGATTGGCTCTTGGGCCACATCAAAATTAGACGCGCTGTCATCCTCTCATACTGACACCTGACACCACACATACACAAGTAGGGAGAGCCGGGACAAAAGTAACACGGGACGAAAGTAACACGGGACGAAAATAACACGGGACGAAAGTAACGGAGCGATTTTATCCGAGCCCAAACAACTTTGACCGGCCAAATTACGTCAGAATTATCAGCATTCAATACTTAACAGACCTACTAAATATCAGGTTTAACTGTCAGGAGTAGCTAGTGTTGTCACGATACCAACATTTTGGTTTCGATACCAAGTCAAAAATTGCGATTCTGATAATTTTTCGATACTTTTCTTAAAAAAAGGGAAACAGTCTTAAATGTAATTATTGTGCTTTATTTCACACCAGAACCATAACACAAACTTTTAAACAATGAGAACAATAAATAAAATAAATGACAAGAATTCGTATTAAATAAAATGAATACATTTCTTACAGACAGGCCTCGTAGTGTCCGTAGGCTTGCCCTCACTGTCAGAGATATAGCTAAAATACTTCCAAATTTCGCATCTGGCATCTTTTTTGTCAACAAGCCGAGGCGCAGCGGCAGTTGCACTCCCACTTGCAGCCATGCTTCTCGTTTTCTCACATGCTCTGGCAGCTAGCGCGTGCACGAGAGAGGGGAGGCACTTGAGCGTGTTTGAGAGGGGTGGGACTGCAGGCACGGCTGCAGTGCAGGGAGTGGAAGCAGAGCGCTGAACACACACGGCTCTTATTAAAACGGCGCTTTCTCACCGGAGTACTTTCCCCCGTCATTCTTAAAGTACCGATACTAATGAAACGGAGGAATCGTAACGTTTTTAATGGCAGGGTATCGCGGTATCTTTCAAGTATCGGTACACCGTACAACACTAGTCAGGAGTCAGTGTCTCTCCCCCAAACTCACACATATATACATTGTATATATACAATTCAATATGAACTGAAGAGCCGCATGAAACTAGGCAAAGAGCCGCATGCGGCTCGAGAGCCGTGGGTTGGCCACCCCTGCTAGTGACTGGCGTAGAAAGACAAGTCGGAAAAGCAAATGTCTCGGTGGGGGTCGAACGAGAGGGAAGCTGTGGAGAATTCGCCGGGCCTGAGGAAAGCGTAAAAAGCTAAAAGAAATAGTGCATCGAGTAGTGAGTCTATATATGGAGAAAATATCCCTTCTCTAAGTTTAGAAAGCATGAGGTGCAGAATGGAGAGGGTAATGGGTCGTCTGCAGTCTGGAGCAGGAGGGGAAGCTTTAGTTAGTCCTTTGAGAATGAGCTTGACTGCCTGGTTAGAGAATAAACTAGGAAAACTGGGATCATAGCAACGAACGTTGAACTGAACCCCGGCTACCAAGCCCCGAATGTATTGGGGTTTAAGGTGACGGTCGGTGAAGCAGTAGCTCATGAAGGCGCACACAGTGTGGATGAGAACAGGTTTGAGGGGAATGCCTAGCGAAAAGCAAAATAAGGCGAAGATTCTCCAGGCGAAATCATAAGTTTTGAGAGTGGAAGCGGCTAAGCCATTCCTCATGAATAACCCGGCGGACTCGAGGTGCCTAACTAAGGGGCTCGCTTAGAAGAGGGAGAGGAGATGGAGAGGGGGAATCCCGACTGGTTGCAGCCTGGCTTCTGGGCAGAGGTTCCGGAACGTCTGAAAGTGAAAGCGAGAGAGGGAGTCAGCGATTACGTTAAGGTGGCCAGGAACGTGACGGGCTGAGATTATGAAGTTGTGGGTGATGGAGGACCACGTGATGCTTCTCATGAATGGCATAATATCGGGGCATGGAGAGCGCGCTTTATTAATGATCCCGACTACTGCTTGGTTATCGCATAGCACTGATATGCGTTTCCGGAGCCAGAGGTGGCCCCACACGTAGCAAGCTACTGCGATTGGGTAGATCTCATGCAGGGCGGAGGATGTGGCATGATTAAGGAAGGAGAGGGGCCAGGGACCTGCGACCCACTCTCCCTGAAAGAAACCCCCAAAACCAGCGGATGGGGCGGCATCCGTAAAAAGCCTAATTGAGTCTGAGGAGTGCACTATGTCATTGTAGAAGAAAGTGACGCCGTTCCATTGGTCCTTCGTCTAGAGCAGGGGTCTGAAACCTTTTTGACCAAAAGAGCCAAACATTTTTTGTGTGGAGCCGCAAAACATATTTCATAGTTTTTTATTGTTATATCAGACAAAAACTACAGTTTTTTTGCATTTATTAGGCTATTTATTACATGATATAAAACTGTTAACCTCTAATAAGAAACAAAGAACACTTATAAGGAGAATTAAAAATAATACACAGGCCTACTTTAAAATAAATTAAACACAGCACTTGGGGAGTCCTCTGCACATTTGAAGGAAACAAAAATATAATTAAAATGGGCCCACTTTGAAATAAATAAAACATATAGCTGCACCCTAAAAAGAGTTAAAGGTAGGGTAGGTAAGAATGGAGAAACCAGCTCGAGTGCGCTAGAATTTGAAAGTACACAACAGGAAAAAATATGCCTCTTCCTTCAGACTTTCTTACAGAGTCCCTCCTCCAACACACACGAACGCGCACATGACCAATGAGGGCACGAGATACATTTGTGCACAGATGGAAGGCTGACAGGCAGTTAGGCCATCCAGTTATTTTAGCGGGGCCGGCTCAGGTGATTGGTCGTGCTTTTTACAGCGCTACGGCTTCCAGAGATTAATTTTTGTATGTATTTATTGTCAAAGCATTTCATATATTCATTGCTATCGGGGCGTTAAGAGCATTCCATGGAATATAACAAAAAGTTATTCTGAAATAAATGACCCCATTGAATGATGACTGAAGATCGTCAGCTGTCTTCCTCTCCCTTGTTGTTCCTCGATACGTAAAGGCTGCACCACCGTTGACAACTTCTCTCTACATATCAAATATACCGGTAAACCAGCATCGTTTGCTGTGAAAGCATATAACTCTGTTCACACAGAATTAAATCCTGTGTTCCTCCGGTACTTTTCTTTGATTTATCCATAGTTCGCTCATCGAGCCGGGGGTCAGGTTATTCGCCTCCAAGAAAAGGCGCTCACGCGGGACCGTAGCAGGATGTGACGCATATTTTAGTTGACCTAATTAAAACCGCTTTGTTTTTTATTTATGTGTCACAGTATCACCTCAAAATACAAGATACGAAACATTTTCAACCATGCAACAAAATATAAATAGTCCTACAAATACTTTTATTTATTTCCTTCTTATTTTTGTCTAAGCTCAAGGGAGCCAGAGCAGAGGGCTTAAAGGGCCGCATGCGGCCCGTGGGCCGCGGGTTGCCGACCCCTGGTCTAGAGGGACATGATCATGGAGGTTTTTAACAGCTGATGCTGCGTCCAGGAGGCGGGAGATGAATGAGCGTCCCTGTGGGATGACTCGCATAGCGAAATTGCGGTGCCCGAGAAGGGAGAGCAGCTGCTGTTTAGTGATGATGTGTTGTGCGCAATAGGACTTGGTAATGTCGCGTATGCGCTGCAGTTTATTATTTGGGAGAGACGCTTTAATCTCTATGGAGTTGAGAGTGATGCCCAGAAACTCCAGACTTGTGTCGGGGCCTATGGTTTTCTCCTTGGATAGGGGGACGCCTAGCTCCTTTTCAATTTAAGCAATGAAGCGCCTGAGTTGTCCCGTGGGGGGACTATGAGAAGGAAATCATCCAGCAGGTGAAGGACGGATGGGATTCTGACAACGTTCAGCAGGATCCAGCAGAGTGCCTCGGAGAAGGAATTGAAGATGCATGGGCTGCTCCTGCACCCGAAAGTGAGGCGGACGGCGAAGTAGAGCTTGGACTCCCAAGAATCCCAGAGATTCTTCTGATGCCGAACATGTTCCACTGGGACGGATGAATGGGAATGATTTTTAAAGCATCGGTGATGTCTGCTTTGGAGAGCCAGGCTCCTTGGCCTGCAAATGTAATGAGCTTAATTGCTTGTCGACCGAGGCGTAGTGAAGGGAGAATGGTTCTGAGGGCATGAGGCTATTGACACTGGCAAAAGGGCCGGAGCGGGGTGCAGACAGATCATAAATTAGTAGGGATGCACGATAATTATCGGGCCGATAATTATCGGTCCGATATTAGGAATTATGACGTCATCCCGATAAACCCGATACCAGTATTAATAGCCCCGATAATATAAAATGTATTTTTTGGGTAAAAAAAAAGAAAAAAATACTGCGGTGTGGGTGGATTGGGATGAGGGGCGCTTGTTTTTCACTCGGCTCCTCCCGTTTTGCCAGTACTGTGGTATTAGTGGTTTGGGAAGAGGGGAGTTCTTCACAAATCCAGCGCTCCCTAACTCATGCCTGGCTGTGACGTAAATGGTGTGCGGCCGTGAAGCCAGGACAGTAAACAAACATGTCGTCGGTGGTATGGGCGTTGGAGCTATGTGCAACTCAAGGCATATGCTCGAACGGGAGCTGCCTGGACGCTGCAATCATGTTGCGCACTATCCGTGCTGAGTGTGCTGACTTTTCGTACAATGTCCCACTGTCTGGCTTCCTGCATAAAGTCAAGTGCTCGGCGCAGTTGTGGCGAAATGTCGCTCCTCTGTTTTCATTTAAACAGCTCCGTATATCCGTTAGCGCAGCTAGCTAGCACCAGATGCTAACAACAACAATGCACGTAAGGTCTCTCTCTCGCTCGCTCGGGCCACACATACACACACCCTCCCGGTCCTCCAGATGGCCAGTCGGTGCCTGCCGGTGAGCGTGGAAGTGTGGTCTGCCACAAGCGGGCGGCAGGAGCGGGGCTGTCAGCATCAGCTTGTAGATGGTATTTTAAACTCGATGCGCTCTGAAACTACGGGGCGGCCGAGGAAAAAAAATACACATGCGTTAATCGCGTTAAAATAATTAGTGGCGTACATTTTTTGTATTATCGGTATCGGTCTTGAGAAGCAGGAAGTTATCGGTATCGGTTTCAAAAAACCAATATCGTGCATCCCTATAAATTAGCCTTTTCTTCTCTGAGTACTTGCGAGTGGCTACTCCTATTAGGCTAGTGCGAAACACTGAGAATGGGGATGAGTGAAAAGGGCTGATGATATACCCTTTGCTGAGTTCTTTCTCTATGAGCTGAGAAACAACTGCGAGTTCTTTAATGGTTTTTTGCAACGAAAGTCACGGTGGGGGAAGAGAGGACGCCTACCCTGAAGCCTTGGGAAAGCCCTGAGAGTAGATAGTCTACGAACACGGGATCTGGGTGAGTAGAAAGGACGGCTGCTAAATGTGTAATGTTAATGGGAGTGGAGGGGTGGATGTTCAGAAGGTTTTCCCGCCAGAAGGTTTCTGAAGCAGGGCAGGGATCTTGGGACGGCTGCTGTGCCTGGTGCACACGGACCTCGGGTGCGAGTCCTTGCAGAAGCTGACGGCCTTGTCTGTCGTGTGGGGCTTGGAACGCAGATGGGGCCTGGAACGCTGAAGGGGCTTTAAAGCCGGAGAGAGGCACTGAAGGGCAGAAGGGGGAGAGGTGGCCCGGGGTCCCGCAGCTGCTGCATGAGATGACTTGGTGGCCGCCTGTAGTCATCACAAGCAGCTCAGTGTCCAGCATGGACCAGTCCAGACGGATGTTTGAGTGAGCTATGTGAAGGGCGGCTTTGCTTGAAAAGCCCTTATGGTAAGCATAGAACAGACTTTTCCCGTATTTAAGATTGAGATCGCCTATCAGACCCAGATAGGCGTCTAATTCTTTCCTCCTTTCCGGGTAGACTGAGCATATAACTTCTCGGTATATGCCGAAAGCAACCAGAAACTGCCCTATAGAAAGGTCTCTGTTGAGACGGGGGTCTGATGTTTTGAACACAGCTGTGATGTTTCCCCCGGTGGCGATGGCTTTGTCGCACTCAGGGGAAGGCAGGATGAGGCTAACCAGGTTAATGTCCTGCCCTTGGAGTATTTTTGACCTGAGCCGGGGGGAAATGTTAGCGGCTTGGGGGATGTAAGGCCTACCTGTGGGAGGGGCTGGGATGGCAGAAGCCAGAGAATGAGGGGAGGCATCGGTGTGTGGGACAGGAAGGGCCTGACCCGGCGTGAACCCTGGCAGCGCCATGGCAGAAAGTACGGCCCTGGTGGTTGGCTTCAGCTGAAACACTTTCCAGGGACTGGAGGCGAGTGTCGATTCTCTGCATGGAGCTGGCCAGGGATTGCAGGGTATTGGCCAAGCTGTTATCCATGTAGGGCTGGTTGAATGTGTTTACGGCCTGGTCAGCGATGGGGCGAGGCTGGGAAGGAGTTGTCTTCTTTGGCGGAGGAGCAAATGGAGGCGTCGACTTCCTTGTTCTTTTACCCCACCGCCCGCGCCCTGGTCTGTCGGAGGGGCTGGCTGGAGCTGCTGGCATGGGCTGGGGAGTGACGAATTGGACTTGGTCCGAGAGCTCGCGAAGCTGGGAGAGAGGGAGACCTGGGGCTGGAGAGATGCCCTGCTGCTGTAGTTGGGAGGTGAGGAGATCTGCCTCTGTTCGTGAGACGCTGCGGGCAAGCAGGCGGCTACTCATGCGCCGTTGGCTTGAGGAAGTAGAAGCTGCCGAGTCAGTCAGCACCGGGATCGGGATTCTCCTGAAAGAGATCATTCTCAGAGACGTCCGAACTGGACATGTTGAGGATATCTTAGAAGTGCTATTACTGCAGGTTTAGTTTGCGACTACCGTTTGTGTCGAGTCACCTGAAATGACAGCTGTCAGAGGGGGAAAGAGCAGATTAAAAAGGTTTGACAGAGCGCTATGATAGGCTCTTGGAAATAGAGCGAAGTGATTGGTTAGACTGAAGAGTAACGCCCCTTGTCACTTATTGAGAGGAGAGAGAGTAATAACGTAAACATGAATGAAAAAGACGGTCTTCCTGGTTGAACTTGCGCTAAGCTTCATTTAGAGAGATCTGAAGCATAGTAACTATGTGCTGAGATGCATGTTGCACAATGTTATTTTTTTATAAAATGTGATTTTTTTCAACAACTAATTTGTATTTCTTCATTTACTGTATTTCTGTAAACTCAAGCAATCTTTCTCTGCAGAAACCTCTCTGTACAGAGCATAGCCCATAACAGATGAAAGTGCTTTAGATTATGCTCAGCAGTGTGCAGTTGGGTGGTCAAACAATCTAGTATTATGAATGAAGTGTGTTATATTTGGTGCTAAAGTTTGCATTTGGTAAGTGTTTGTCGTTTTGAGTGCAGTTCTTCATTTAGCAGGAGAAATGAGGTGTTTTGCACTTTGGGTGTGGGGTTTTGTGAATTGTGTTTAGTGTTCTGAGAAACTGAGCAATTAAAAAATAAATGTGTGTTAGCAATCGAGAAAAACTGTAAATGGGTTGCCATGGCAACCAACGGCCAAGGATGGTTTGCTAATTTCTCAGATTGGTTGTCGATGATAATCTGGCAAACGTTACTGTCAAGCTGTTTTTAGTAAATGTTTGCTATGTTTGAGTGGACACAGACAGATATAATAGCAAAAAGCAGAATAGGGACATCAACATCATCATACAGTATCTATGACGACCAATGCATGGATTCACTGTAAGCATGTCTAGATGTAAAGTGAAGCACTTCATTTTTAAAAGTTCATAGTTCATAATTATCCAAAGACTTATTTTCATTCACTTTACAAAAATAGGCATCTGCCCACAACCCTTCACCGCCCATTGGTTGCCATGGAGAACATGAGCACGTTACTATTGAAGGCCGACACATTGATTTCCCTGCTCTGTCTTCGGATGTATCTTTTCATTCAGTGTGGCAGCTCCCTGGTGCTTGCCCCCCCGCAGAGACACATTCCTTCGTGTCTCCGCAGCCATGCCAGCAGAAGCTCACTGATGCATCCAAATGTCAAACCCATCAGCGCCCACATATCCACAGCATGTCTAATATCCATACGAGAGATAAAAAACGTGTAAAGAAAATCTCAAAGAAAATGAAAGTAATTTAGCTGTGCAGCATCCTTCTCTTCTGTTGGATCAAATTAACTCAATAAACGCAAATAAAGATGTATTTTTCTAAAGAATTTCATGCTAACCCCAGCAGCATATGAGTCACAAACACAGTCACGGTTTTCTAAGTAAGACAGAGAAATCTGACATATTCGCTTGTTTGCCATTTTCAAAACACTGCCATTAAAATTCTACACACATGAACACCTTACAGTTTTATTCAATTGTTAAAACACATTTTTGACAACAGGGCACAATTCTCAAAACCACATACCCAAAGTGCAGAACACCACATTTTTCTGGCAAAACTACATAAACATTTACCAAAACCTAACTTTACCTAAAGAGCCAAAACAAAAAACGACCATAACTTGTCCTGACTTTGTTTATTAAATTCAATCTTTAATATGAAAACTTCATAAACATGTGGATGACAATATACTTAATGAACAATATTTTGACTTTTATTGAATTATTCTTCTATCTTTTTTTTTTATTCGGAAGAAAGTCACATGCGCCTTTTTGAACTAAGATTTGATCTCATATTAAAAAAAGGGCGTATCTGATCAAAATAGGAAAAGGCTTTACATTTACGAGTTCAAAAGTAACAGTAGTCAATTGTTATAATAACAATATCATATGAAAATATCCCTATATCATATTAGTTCATTGAATGTAATTATAAAAAAAAAAAAGATTAATAACCATTTTGCCAAATAGTTAATTATTTAGCCATTTCCCCAAATAACCAATTGAAAATAGGCTACAGAGTCCATTGTGATAATATAAAATATCAATATCACATTAGTTCACTGAATAACAATAAATTACATTAAACCTGGCCTAATAACTGTTTGGCAAATCAAAAAAGACTTTAGAACAGTAAGAATGTCAAATATAGCAATATAATTATATACGACAACAGCATATTTCATGCAGATCATGTACGTTTCAGATTGATTTGAAACGACATACTAGCCTACTCTGCCTGAATGACTTGCAAAGACTGGTAGAAGTCCACATAGGAGTGAGGGATACTCCCATTTGTGCGAGTACGTCTTTCTTTTTCACAGCAGTGATCCCAGGTGGACCTGTGTGCATCTTCTTTGGTTCAATTGCATGAGCACCTCTGGTCTCCTGCTTCCCAACTTGCAGTTTGGTCGGACAGCTCATATTTGAACTGAATCCTTTTCGGATCCTCTTTTGTGTAGCGCAGCCATTTCATTTTCTGCCAACGAACTGTTTGTCCCTCTGTGTCTTTGCACTTACGTCCTTTTGGCCCCAAATAGTTCAGTGTGTTCTGTGTTAGGTCTTTTGGTTTTCGATGAATAATTCTGGATTGGTTTAGAATTCACATGCAATAATAATACAAATAATGAAATGCAATAACGTGCTTTAACCACTAGGCATCCCTTTATATCAGCTGTGCACCGTTATGGTGTAAATACAGCCTATCTACCAATTGGATCAAATATAAAAGTCAGCCGAATTAGTGTTGATACTGCAAGGAGACGTATTTTGTGAAAAGAAATGTAAGATGTTGTTTAATTGCTGATATATTTATGATCCACGTCACGTGTTCAGTTTTGGCGGCAGTTCTTCCTGTTTGTCTATAAGTCTTCTCAGCAGGGCTCTATAAATAGAGAACTACGGCAGATATGTAATATTTAATGCAGCCGAACCGTGTATTACAATGCCGTTATGTGATGACTTTCAAAGAGAAAAGCAAGAACACTCGGAATAAAGTAATTTATTTCTAAAAAATGTTTTCAGATTTCACATCACATAAACACCAAATCCCACCGTGCATTGCGGCTAAACCATCCAATCATCGAGCTGAGGATCTTGCCTACGTCTGTTTCGGGTTTCGTTTATGACGGATGTATTTTGTTATACACACATTCCTTTACATTTAAATTTTACATTAAAGTATTTCGTGAGGCCTTCTAACATGTTAAATATAACTATGGTTGTAGTTGAAGAGTTTGTAAATTAACATGAATCGAAACTGTTGCCTGGCAACGCAATCGCACAACGTCACGTCCGTTAATTCCACATCCACACGCATGGATTAACATCGATTTAATACATTAATGTAGCCTTTGTTTCTGCTAAAAGAGGTGTCGACCAGCTGGGGCAACAAGAAAATCGGCGTAATCGAGTGTGACTATTAAAAAATGAATTATTATTATATTAATATTGACAATAACAACCGACCGTCGGGGTAGCATTTGCTTGGCATTTCCGGGTATTTCTCCACTGGTTAACATGGGTTAACAATACCGTGTGGGTTAATAATCATTTGAAGGGACGAAATCGTGACATCTTCACGTCTCCCAGCATGGTACATCGTCACATGTGCACGTCTTGCCGTGATACCGGGTTGATTTTGTGTTGATCTGTATGTAGAGAATTCTGCATAACAAGATTGTTTAAATCTACAAAAATGTATGCAGAGCAGGGTAGGAATTTCACGGCGGCCATGGCCGTCGTTGCCCTCGGTCTGGCCGTGATGCCCCAGAAATAATTGTACGTCCTACGGCCACCATGGCTTTTGTGCCCCTCACACTGTTAAAATCTCGAAGTTGCTTTAAAAGCGTCAGAGCAGTGGTCTGGTCTCTGAACTGCATTATGCTGCGTTCACAACGGCCGTGATGCGAATATTCGCATCGCTCTAATCGCTGGAGTTTCACCGCGGCTTTCAGCTGTGTTTACTCCTGTCATTCAAACAGGACGCACTGGAGAGGGGGCGGGGCTTATATCCATGCAAATACTTTGGTAGACTCAACTACAACAAAATTAACATATTTTACAGTGATTTAATTGTAATACACGTTTCAAAATGATGCCGAAGTAACACAATACTGATAATGGTTAGTATAAACCATGAATTAATGCTTTGACAAGTGTGCAGACAAGAAGGCAGGCGAAAAACCTTTTTAAAATGCGTGTTTTCTGAATGGAGATCGGATCGATCAGGCTAAACTAACCTGTAGCTGCTCATTCCACACTCACAACAACGTCCTACAGACATAAATAAAGCAGCGACTGTATTCGCCATGACACAGACAGTCTGTGGTTTGTACTTGTTTAACTTTTGTCTAGTTTCTGAACAGATATGAGGAGCTGTGAGCTCTGTGTGCTAACAGCTAATGGCTGCTGTTTTGGTTTTCTGAATCAACCTCAGTGGCTGAGATCCTCACTACTGATTGGCTACCGCGAGAACGCGTCACGCGGATTTGAGGCTCGAGTTGAAAATTGTTATTAAACAGACTCTCGTACACACACTGTCAAGTTCTTCAGGGTTTTGGCATGTACATAGTGATTTAGCCCGAACTTGAGAGGCTGGAGGGCAACAGAGGACGCTTGGACAACTCGGATTTTGTTCTTTTTTGTCTTTATTTTTAAAAGACAACTCCAAGAATTTTCATCAGGTTGAAAACCTTCAAAACACAAAGGACAAACAAATGTTAGCTCACATGCAAACACAAATTACAAACATTTTGCATGCCTCATTGCATTTTTCTCAATAATAATAACACCAACTCAGTCACATCGTCACATTCCTGCCTTTTCAGGGTATTTTAATTAAAAGGATAAATTGTGAGTTATTTTACAACCACATAATTAACTTAAATGAATGAATAAGAGAGTGTATTTCTCTACTTGGAAACAAGCACCAGAGAAAACCTCAACTGAACAACACCTGCGCTGTCTAAAATATACAGCAAACAAACGGAGCGCAGGCAGACCACGCTGCGTAAAAAGCCGTCGATTGCGCAACAAGCACTCTCACAAAGTAAGGCAACAGATCAAGTACATAAAACACAATAAACACCGGAGAAACATACCAACGGCGTCTCTGGAGCCTCACAAACACTGTCGCCAACTTCTCCCTCCGTGGCTTTGGGAACAAGAGACCGGCCATCATAAACTCCGGCCCCTTTTGTTGCCGTGCTACCGGAAGCGGCATTCATTCTTTTTAATGACAGCTCGCTTCTCATTGATAAAAAGTAGCCTACGCTATTCAAAATAAAAACGAATACCCCCTCTTGGTATTGAACACCTATAATAACAATAATCTAAATCAGGGGTGTCCAACCTTTTTTTAACCGAGAGCTACTTTTAAAGTTGCCAGTCTGCCGAGATCTACCAGTCCAAATAGAGAGGCGTAGCCATTACTGACAGCCTACTACCAGGTAAATACACACTTCTACTTGTATAAAACTGACCTTTGTACGATGAATACTTCATAAAATACTGCAGATCCTTTATCTTACCTCTTTCTAATCTACACACATACAAGTATTTAACTGAAGTTACACAACAGTGTTGTTGATACAGAGTTGGAGTTTATTCACACGTCACATACTACAGTGGGTAATGTTTTCAAGAAACATTGAACAGTGTGCAGTGGTGTAGTGGGTATTTTTTTACTGGGGGGACGCTAGTTAGGTAATCCCAAACAATGCCACACAAGTGCGCACGCGCGCAGTGCATTCACAAAACGGGCAGACAGGTCCACAGAAACTACCGGTATGCTTAGTCCTACTTTAGTTACTGTACTGCAAAAAGCAGACGGCGCTGCGCTCAACACGCACAGACTCAAAACCATGGACACACTGGCACATAAGTTACATAAACAATGTATAGGCCTAAATTGCATAAGCTACAGTATTGCATCTCTCTCTCTTGCTATATAATATAGCCTACTTATGCAAACAACATTGAATCTAGATTTGACATCATTCTAATTAGGCCTAGCCTACATTGCAAATAAGCAGAACACACACACACACCCACACACACACCTTGTTTCCTCCACCACATCTCCTCCGTCCATACCTCTGGGAAAGGTGACCTTGAGCTAGCCAGGGGAACGTTGCTAGCGCAGCTAACGTTAACGTTGTGCTAGCATTATCCACGTCTTTAGACATTTCTTCTGATGATGTAGCGCTAGTCTAGTAGCAGCTTCACTTGTAGCTTCGGTGCTGCTAGCCTCTTTCTTCTTGTGAATTATATTCTTTTTAGAAAAGAAGTCAAGTAAAAAATGTTTGCCTGCCATTATAGAGCTTTTTCGTTAGCGTTCTTGAGGGAAAGAGCTGCAGCAAAATCGGCAGCTCTTCACTGACACACCCCCCACGCCGCCGCTGGGTCACGAGCGTGATGACGAATCATAATTTTTAAAGGAAATCGTTTTTATTTTGTATTATAATTACTGTGAAATGTATTATGTTTTTGTCATTATTACAACAAATACACACTTGCATCTGATAACACTGGCAATGATTTTATATTTATTAGACTATTAAAAAAAAGATCATGCTCCAAATAAGTGGGGGTACGGCGTACCCCCGCGTCCAACGCCCACTGGCTGCCACATATGACACAGGAAAAAAAGAAAAGACTCTGAACCCTTTCTTTGCCATTATATAAAAATAGTGTTGCTACAAAAGTATAAATGAGGCTTACTAATAAGACAACTCAGATCTGAAGCTACACTGGAATCTGCTGCCAAAGTGCAATAAAAAAGACTAAATTAATAGAATAAAACCCTTTTTTGTTGCATTTTAGTAGAGTATAAAAAGAAATGCCTTTAAAATAGGATGCAAGCAACACTAGTTTCTTAACCTGAATTGATAATAGACTATAATTAATTTAAGTTTGCATTCTTATACCATTTTGTACAATAATTATAATGAATAAGTTCAAACAAACTAAAACTTACAGCTGATTAATAACGGTATCTAACTTGAGTTTTTATTATATCAAAAACCTGTTGAAATGCTACTGTTATTTTTACTGTCCCCAAAAAGCGCGTCGGCAGCCTCCAGGAGCTTCTTTCACAACTTCGCCGTCTTTGAAAGACTTCATGTGTTTCGCAAGAACGTGACTGACACGATAAGATGCGATGGTAGCAGCCTTGCTCTTGTTGTTGGGCCTGGTGAAAATGGACTGCTGTGCATTTAGCTGTCCTTTCAGGCCCCTCCCCTTTTGGAGCGTAGGGCAGAATTAGGAGGGAATTCCGTCTCGTAGCGTTTGGGCACTGTTTTGAAATGCCGCTCCTAAATGACCCTTCTTCGATAAAGTCACACTCGCATTGCAGATGAGACAGATGGACTTTGAATTGGAATAGATACAAAAATAATCATCCTCCCACTCGGAGTGAAAATTATATATTGTGGGCTTTTTTGCTTCTGCCATAAGTGCGGTCTTGTGTGTGTGCGGACTGTCACTCCTGTTGACTAGTGATGTGTCGGTCGCGAACGAGCCGGCTCAAAGAGCCGGCTCTTTTAAGTGAACGACGGGAGCCGGCTCGCACCCGCGAACGAGCCGTTTTTTGTTAAGTAATACAAGACAGAATGATGATGATGATGATGATCTCCGTGCTACAGCTGCTCCGTGCATGCATGCAGTGACATGTAATATCCAAGGATTAGAGACGGTTGTATGCTGCTGTTTTGAGAACTGCTGAGAACTGCTGTTCAGTCAGACAACTCACGTGTTCCTTTAACATGTTTATTAGAAGCAGCATATAGTTGAGTTTGGCGACTAGGCTCGGGCATCATCACTCCATAGATATACATAGCACGATGAGTGATGATCAAATAACTAACCCCCGAGCCTACAGGTGGAAGCTGGGGTGGAAGCTGGGGTGGTGGTGGGGCAGCAAGCCGCAGCGACGTAGAGGTAGCTGCAGCAATAGCAGCAGCAAGCAATGCATGGAGAGAGATCTGGCAGGTTAAATAGAGCGGCATATTAAGGAGACTCTGTTTTGGTTGGTTGTAGAGTGGCAAGGGGCGTTATGTATGAATGCAGCATAAGTGCTCGAGTTGACTGCCTGAACTAGCTCGCAGGCTTCGCCCCATTTCAGTCAGACAACTCACGTGTTCCTTTAACATGTTTATTAGAAGCAGCATATAGTTGAGTTTGGCGACTAGGCTCGGACATCATCACTCCATAGATATACATAGCACGATGAGTGATGATCAAATAACTAACCCCCAAAACTGCGTGGAGATTAGATACTATCCCCCAAAACTGCGTAGCCCGAGCCTGACGCTGGTGATGTAAGACTGATAAGTAGAGGGCCTGGCGAGCTGCCATGTGGCCATTCCCCCTAAGCACAGCGGCTTTAAGGGGAATATACTACTTAGTGAGACTGCTATGTGTAGGCCTGAGGAATAGCCCAGAGCCGATTCTTCCCCGAGCACAGCGGCTTTGAGAGGAATATACTACCTATATACACTACCTAGTGACTGCTATGTGAAGGCCCGGGAACAGCCTGAAAAGCCATCCCCCTTAAGCACCGCGACTTTAAGGGGAATATACTACCTAGTGACTGCTATGTGAAGGCCCGGGAACACCCCGAAAGCCATCCTCCCCCAGCACAGCGGCTTTGAGGGGAATATACTACCTATATATGCTACCTAATGAAACTGCTATGTGAAGGCCCGGGAACAGCCCGAAAAGCCATCCCCCTTAAGCACCACGGCTTTGAGGGGAATATACTACCAAGAGAGACTGCTATGTGTAGGCCTGGAAGTGACCAGTGCCGACCCCCCCCCCCAGCACCGCGGCTTTGAGGGGAATATACTCCCTACCAAGACTGCTGTGTCTAGGTCTTTGAGGCAGCGACAATGAGCTTTCACCCCCAAGCATGCAGCTATGAGGGGAATATGCTATAATGAAATAAATATAATCTAACCCAGCAACCACCTGGTATGCAATAACAGAATTCTACAGATATACATCTTTGAACGTTACTCATCATCGAGTAGTGCAAGAGCTCATGGTTGTTTGTACTGAAAGGATCTCATTCATGTGAGGCATGATATAGCGCTGGTGGGCAGAAGATGACCGATGGCCCAGGATACTCAGGGTTGAGGTAGGCGGATATAGAGCTGCGGTTGTGGCTGTGCAGATTCTTAAACAGTGGGAATAGCGATCTGGGGCAGGTCGCAGCTTAGGCAGAGCTTGCGCAGCTTGGAGGAGAACCCTCGTCGTTGGGTTTGCAGCCATCGAATAAACATGGGTGCCGACCCATGTGTCAGAGGGCAATGATGCGAGAAGAAGTTCAGCATGGAAGATAAAGGACAAAGAAAACAGTGTTAGTTTTAGCAATGATTATTCGGGGTTCCTTGACTCCCCAAACAGAACTGTCAGACATTGAATGTTTCAAAACAGTGTGTATATTTGAAGTTAATTCAGTAAGGGAGAGATTATGCTGAGGATTAAAAGGTGAGAGGTCTGTGTATATTCACCACCTGAGAAACCAAAGCAAGCTGTAACAACTGCATCTGACGTTATCAATGTATAGTGAAACCCCTTTGCCTGAACTTATACATTAACCTTTGCACGGGTGCAAAGTTAAGAGGCAGTCTTTATCATTGCGTGGAGGACGTGCCTGCTTAAGGCCCTTGAGGAGCAAATGAATGAACTCTAGCGTGGCTTAATACTTAGTACTTGAAGATTGCAGGATTGAATGAAAATACAATTAATGCATGAACAACTATTATATCTATTGCATAAGTACACAGAGGAGGTTGGGACAGAAGAAGATAAAGTACCAAGCTGAATTGTATGCTTTGAATCATGCTCTTGGTTGGAGGCAGAATATGGGAAATCCTTGAGGGCTTGACGTGTAGATCCAGAGTCATTTGGTTGAACGAAGGGCATGGCAAGCTGGTGGGGCAAACCACTCATTGTGAAATCCCCCGAACCAGCTGAAGGCGCAGCATCTGTAAGTAACTAGAGAGGATCTGAAGACATCGCAAGGTCATTTATAAAATAATGAACATAACATTCATGGAGAGAGAAGGAAAATAGGATGGGGTGAGCTGCGCTCCCTGTGATACTGACTATTGCATGGAGCAAGACTTCTGATGCTCAGGCAGTCTGCTGGCTATTGCAAGACTTCTGATGCTCAGGCAGTCTGCTGCTATTGCAAGACTTCTGATGCTCAGGCAGTCTGCTGGCTATTGCAAGACTTCTGATGCTCAGGCAGTCTGCTGGCTATTGTGAGATGTCTGACCTCTCAGGCAGTCTGCTGCTATTGCAAGACTTCTGATGCTCAGGCAGTCTGCTGCTATTGCAAGACTTCTGAACTCTCAGGCAGTCTGCTGGCTATTGCAAGACTTCTGAACTCTCAGGCAGTCTGCTGCTATTGCAAGACTTCTGAACTCTCAGGCAGTCTGCTGCTATTGTGAGATGTCTGATGCTCAGACAGTCTGCTGCTATTGCAAGACTTCTGATGCTCAGACAGTCTGCTGGCTATTGTGAGACTTCTGATGCTCAGGCAGTCTGCTGCTATTGCAAGACTTCTGATGCTCAGACAGTCTGCTGGCTATTGCAAGACTTCTGATGCTCAGGCAGTCTGCTGCTATTGTGAGACTTCTTATCGCTCAGGCAGTCTGCTGCTATTGTGAGACTTCTGACCTCTCAGGCAGTCTGCTGCTATTGCAAGACTTCTGAACTCTCAGGCAGTCTGCTGGCTATTGCAAGACTTCTGATCCTCAGGCAGTCTGCTGCTATTGTGAGACTTCTGATGCTCAGGCAGTCTGCTGCTATTGCAAGACTTCTGATGCTCAGACAGTCTGCTGCTATTGTGAGACTTCTTATCGCTCAGGCAGTCTGCTGCTATTGCAAGACTTCTGATGCTCAGGCAGTCTGCTGCTATTGCAAGACTTCTGATGCTCAGACAGTCTGCTGCTATTGCAAGACTTCTGATGCTCAGGCAGTCTGCTGCTATTGCAAGACTTCTGATGCTCAGGCAGTCTGCTGGCTATTGCAAGACTTCTGATGCTCAGACAGTCTGCTGCTATTGTGAGACTTCTTATCGCTCAGGCAGTCTGCTGCTATTGTGAGACTTCTTATCGCTCAGGCAGTCTGCTGCTATTGTGAGACTTCTTATCGCTCAGGCAGTCTGCTGCTATTGCAAGACTTCTGAACTCTCAGGCAGTCTGCTGGCTATTGCAAGACTTCTGATCCTCAGGCAGTCTGCTGCTATTGCAAGACTTCTGAACTCTCAGGCAGTCTGCTGGCTATTGTAAGACTTCTTATCGCTCAGGCAGTCTGCTGCTATTGCAAGACTTCTGATCCTCAGGCAGTCTGCTGCTATTGCAAGACTTCTGAACTCTCAGGCAGTCTGCTGGCTATTGCAAGACTTCTGATGCTCAGGCAGTCTGCTGCTATTGCAAGACTTCTGAACTCTCAGGCAGTCTGCTGGCTATTGCAAGACTTCTGATCCTCAGGCAGTCTGCTGCTATTGCAAGACTTCTGAACTCTCAGGCAGTCTGCTGGCTATTGTAAGACTTCTTATCGCTCAGGCAGTCTGCTGCTATTGCAAGACTTCTGATCCTCAGGCAGTCTGCTGCTATTGCAAGACTTCTGAACTCTCAGGCAGTCTGCTGGCTATTGCAAGACTTCTGATGCTCAGGCAGTCTGCTGCTATTGCAAGACTTCTGATCCTCAGGCAGTCTGCTGCTATTGTAAGACTTCTT
This sequence comes from Gymnodraco acuticeps, assembly GCF_902827175.1. NCBI lineage: Eukaryota > Metazoa > Chordata > Actinopteri > Perciformes > Bathydraconidae > Gymnodraco > Gymnodraco acuticeps. The sequence goes on from NW_022992185.1 coordinate 128,420, forward strand.
ATCGCTCAGGCAGTCTGCTGCTATTGCAAGACTTCTGAACTCTCAGGCAGTCTGCTGCTATTGCAAGACTTCTGATCCTCAGGCAGTCTGCTGCTATTGTAAGACTTCTGATCCTCAGGCAGTCTGCTGGCTATTGCAAGACTTCTGAACTCTCAGGCAGTCTGCAGCTATTGCAAGACTTCTGACCTCTCAGGCAGTCTGCTGGCTATTGCAAGACTTCTGATGCTCAGGCAGTCTGCAGCTATTGCAAGACTTCTTATCGCTCAGGCAGTCTGCTGGAATAAGTGAGAGAGGATTAGCATGTGGTAAAACATTATCTTAGAAGGATGTGATACACCACCACCACCAGTTATATGCATAGCTTCCCGTAGGAGTTTAACAGTTTTTGATTAGCCAGTACGGTGCGGATATCAGGTCGGATAGGGCATACGTGTGGTTACACGCACAAGGGCAGAATAAGCAATCATTATAAAACAGAATGACAGGACAGGGATGCAATTAGATGAAATCGTTCTGGAGAAGTGCTGATTAATGAATAATGCAATGAAGGTATTCTGCAGATGATTAAAACGTGAGCCGAGTGAGTGACTCATTGCTGTGAGAGACATACGCTGCAAGACTACATTGAGCATGAGTTGTTTATATTGCATCCATTCCTTATGCTTGACGGAAAAGTGTGCACTGAGACATTAGCTGAGGTATGCTATTGAGGTACCAGATAGAGGGGATCGTATGATCATTAAAGCAAGCACGGTTTGCACCACCACCAGTTATATGCATGAAAGTATGAAGGAGCACCTGTGCATTCTTTCTTTCTTTTATATTATTCATTTTTAAATATATAATTATTTTATCCGGACTCCGCCAATCCAAAGGGGTGCCGAGATACGAATTTGATGAGACACGGAGGCGATCATGCCTAAACGTGCTGTGAACACGGATAAACGTCATTTATCTGCTTGTTGAATTTCCTGGGAGGGCCTGCACACGGCTTGTGCGTAATGCGACTTCCGTGTTCACGGATCAGCTGATCGAGGGGCCTCGACTCGGTTCTGATGCCGGATCGGCTTGTTCACTTATGCCGAGACGGCCGGACGTACCCGTGTTTCCGCAGATGGAGGTCTTCTCCTCTCGCTCTTGCTTGATATCTGCTACGAGGATCTGAAAGGGGTATGTCGGCAGCATGAACACCTGAAGTCACAGCTGATTGAAGTCTAAAATGATGGTCAAAAATGTATCGCGCTTCCCTTCATATTCACGTAACGGAAATGATTAATTTATTTCCATTTATACTAGTATACTTGTACATTTAATAATAATAATAACGGGTTCCATTTATAAAGCACTTCATATTTGATTTCAAATCCCGAAGTGCTACAAGTAGTGAGCATAAACAATATAAATAAACATTACACAACACCGTAGAATTAATAAAAAGCAATACAAAAATAAAATAAACGGGTGATAAAAAGGTCTAGGCAAAGGCTCTTTTGAAGAGATGGGTTTTGAGGCCTTTTTTAAAAGCCTCCACGGTCTGTGGTGCTCTCATTTGTTTGGTTACAACTTCTGTATAATTGCCTCAAATATGACTTACTGCAGGCCAAATATTTCCATAATAAAACATTGCTTATGCAGAATAGTATTATATACCTGCCAAGATGCGATTCCCAATGCTGCGTTCGCACAAGGAATTGCTGCTGCAGGGGGCAGGAAGCTAGAACTTGTGGCTGGATCTGGGACTCCAATTCCCAGAATCCTCGGGGGTGTGACGTCAGCGGCAAAACGTGGTTGAACGCGGAAGTAGAAACATTTGTTTACATTGCAGGCAGAGGAAATCGAGTTTGTTCACGGGAATATCGTGGAATTAAAGGCTTCAAGCGCTGATTTTACTTTGAGAAGTTAGGACAGGATGGCAGGGAATGCCGGAGTCAGCTTGCTCCTGCCTTTTGTTGTTTAAATACCCGCCGACCGAGAGACAGTACGACTCTTAGCTGACACACAAGAGAGGGGTTGTTACCGGAGCTGGCGTAGAACTCGGGACTTCCTTTGGCCCAAAGGATATTAAAAGCTACTCCAGATGAGGACGGAAGGGACACCTGAATGTGTGTCGTGCGGGAGCTGTGGCTCGTTCCAGCGGCGTCTGAATCATGCTCTGAGCTAGCCTGTGTTTCGGGAATGAGGCATTTCTTACGGCTTCTTGCGTATGATAATTCGGTTCCAGAGTCGGAGATTGCAATAGACATTTGCAAGGACAGCACCGGCAGGCAAGCAGCAGCAACATGAAACACAGCAGCAGGAACATGAACGCAGCAATAGCAAGTGAACACAGCAGTGGCAGCAGCAAGCCGCAGCGACGTAGAGGGAGCTGCAGCAATAGCAGCAGCAAGCAATGCATGGAGAGAGATCTGGCAGGTTAAATAGAGCGGCATATTAAGGAGACTCTGTTTGGTTGGTTGTAGAGTGGCAAGGGGGCGTTATGTATGAATGCAGCATAAGTGCTCGAGTTGACTGCCTGAACTAGCTCGCAGGCTTCGCCCCATTTTTGAGAACACAGACAATGTCAGCAAACCAGTGACGTGCGGTGAGGTTCATGGCTGGTGAGGCACTGACTCTTTCAGAGTCAGATTTACAAATATTATATTCTGAACTTAATCGAAATATTCGGTTATTTTCAAAAGCTTTTTTAGTCTGATGCTGCAATTCATTTTAAACAGACCGTTCAACAAAAGGATAGTCCTACCCACAATTTAAATATTGGATTGTTCTTTCTTAGTAAGATTCGATTTGCATTACAATTGTGGTCTTACCTTGACTTGAAGATGAAGTCCATGCTATCCTTCTGGACAACAATCTCTATTACTTTTTTGTAAAAGTCCTCCTTATCTTCCTGTAGTTTCAAAAGTCTAGTTTGTTGTTTGCTTCTACCTTCCCTGCGTAGAATAACAGTAGCAACAAGAACCTGTGGGCTCACTTGCGCCCCCTTCAGTGCGGCAGAGGTTATGGCTGCCTCCCCTGGTGCTTTTTTCATTGCCGTTGTATGATGAGACCAGCGAGCCTTAATATCATATATACGTTAAATAAGTTATTTAGAGACTATGGATAGCGAGGATAAATGTAATAAAGGGATCTACAAACATTACATTGGTGACATACAGTGAGATGGTGCAGGCATGCGCTTAGGGCCCGCTTTCCAGCCAGTTTCTGTGGGGTGACGCATTCTGAGGTGAGGCAGAGCTCGTCCCTGCCTCACTTCTCATCGCTACCCGTAGTTGTAGCGGAGCTCGGCAAATTAGCTGATTTTGACTATAAAAAGCGATTGGAATCAAACATAAAGAGACATTTTCTTATTATTACTATTTAGTTTTTTTGTTGTTGTTTTTCCATTACATTGGAGTATGACAGGCTCTGCCTCCCCTGACTGCACGCCGCTGCAGCAAACTATGCCCACCAGCCACGCCCCGACACATGGGGTCACGCCAGCCAATCACAAAGCTTTGATGCGTTCAAGTGCATTATTCTGGCACAGGAAGATTATAGGACGTTAACGATAAAACAGAATATTGTTGTTCTATTTTTAGACACATCTCGCGATCGACTGGGAATCTCTCCGCGAGCGACCGGTCGATCGCGATCGACTGGTTGGACACCCCTGATCTAAATGAACATACATACAAATAATTATTTGTCCATCCGTTTTCATCAGATATTATTTTTTTCCTTTTTATACTGACTTTCGTCCACACACACACACACACACACACACACACACACACACACACACACACACACACACACACACACACACACACACACACACACACACACACACACACACACACACACACACACACACACACACACACACACACACACACACACACACACACACAAACACCACACACACACACACACACACCACACACACACACACACACACACACACACACACACACACACACACACACACACACACACACACACACACACACACACACACACACACACACACACACACACACACACACACACACACACACACACACACACACACACACACACACACACACACACACACACACACACACACACACACACACACACACACACACACACACACACACACACACACACACATTTCAAAGTATTGCTTGTTCGTACAGTTGAATGTTGGAGCTTCACTGTGCACTGCTGAATGATGTATGTGCAGGGTTTGACCCTTGAAGGCTGTTTAATCTGCTCTGAAATAGAATATATTTGTTACATATTAATAGAATTTTAGATTTTTAGATTTGATTTTGGATTTGTGAATGGGAGAAGTAGTAGATGGAAAAAATACCAAACACTAATTATTCAAAATAGAGTATTTCATTTTATATACGGTAATACTAAGGAGGCATAGGCCTATATGATTATAATGTTTGACATTATTGATATTAAAAAAAGTGATTTGTTTTCCATGTCATTCGTGTGTTTTTCTTATCAGAAAGTGAAGTTATTTATTTGTAAGCTCCAAATCCAAATGTTTCCCTCAATGGCCTTTGCGCCCTGAACAAATGTGTGACACCAGAGGCCAAATGGCCTTGCCCCTAAAATGACGAAATTCCAAGCTTGATGCAGAGACAAAAATATCTGTTGTTATCCTTTTATTTTTCTCCCAAAATAATTGGTGCAACATTCATGCAGAACAAATAGTAACAGTCGCGTAACAAAAATGATGCCTCAAACACAGTAAATGTAAAGGAAAACTTTGAGGAAAACAGAGGAGAGAAAAGTGCTAAGGGGGAGAAAAGTGCTAAGGGTGCATCTCGCCGCCTAGCCGGGTCTGGCCACACCTCATCCACATCACAAGCAATATCTTCCCTGGCTAAACATTGAGGGAAGAAGTGTCTTGAGTGTTTTATCAATCCCTGGATGGATAGCACTCACATCACATGCCTCTTCCATTGCTTCCAAAAGCAGAAATTGCGGTTGGTCAACGAAACAGTTTTGGACGGTGGCTGCTCAATGAAAGCTGACATTGTCCAATACAATTACGTATCTGAGTTGCAAGAACACGTATATATCCTGAATAATGACTAACTGCACTCAAAACAACATGAATTCTTATCGAAACCCAACTTTTGCACCAAATGGCACACACTTCATTTATACAAGACACTGTTTTCAACTACACACTGTGGTGCTCAATCTAAAGTACACTTACTTTTATGGGCTTTTTTCTGTATGTAGAAAATTATGCACGTCAGAGAAATGTGTAGAAACACCAATATTTTGTTGAAACAAAACATTTGTATTTCTCTCCACAACAAAATGTAGCACAGCAAACAAAGTTGCAGTTGTGTGAACCAAAAGTATGCTCTCTATCGGATACAGCAAATGGATAAGACAGCTTTAACCGTTATGCTGCAAATCAACTCTTCAATTGACTTCAGTTCATCGTCCCTCTCACTCTTATCTTCCCTCTACCTCTTCCTCTTGCTGCTGTCCATATATCCATTGTTGTTGTAAAAAGTTCTTACTTGAAGCCTTTTTCTAGTGCTTACAGCCTGATTGCTGAGTCATCAATAAAGCAGTTTGGTGTTTATGTTCATTTGGCATGAGTATTTGTTAATTGTTCATGTGTGCAGCATTTTTAATGGCAGTGTTTTGAAAATGGAAAACAAGTGAATATGTCAGATGTCTGTGTCTTACTTAGAGAACCGTGTGCAGTGTTTTGCAAAAAGTGTCAAGTTGAATTGCAAATTGGGTGCAGAGCTGAAAATGTGTTTAGAGTTTTGCAGACATGAGCTGAGGTTTTGCTCTTTGAGTGTGAGTTTAAATAATGATGCTTTATGTGAGATGTGTGTGTGTTAGCAACTGAACAAAAACTGTAAATGAGTGTCCTTGTATAGCATTCAATTGTGTCTGGAAAATGTAAGCTGCTGTACGACATCAGATTGCAGGTGTTGATTTTATCCTGGGGAAACAAAAGTCTACTGAGGTTGTTGATGATCTGGGATGAGTTTGTTTCTGACCCAGCTGTGCCAAACTAGTTTCCCCTGTTCTGCATCGAGTCAAACCGTGAGTAAGATGAGGGTTTGCCGCTGTTGTGAACTCCGTCGTTTTCTGGGGATGGCTGGGTATTACTGTGCGTTTTGTAGAAACTTTGTGACTTTGAAGCCCCATTGCTGAGTTTAGAAAGCTCCAAAACACTCTTCCAGTGGTCAGTGACCTATCAGTTTACTTTTGCAGCAGCCAAAGCTCTCCACTGCAGTGCCTCTGTGCTCGCTGCTCTAAACTTCACACCATTTAAACTGGAGGTGGACGCCAGTGCGCTCGGATAAACCATCATCCCATCTGTTACATTTAGAAAAAAACAAGACCAGCTACACTTCAATACAACTATACAAGTTTAACTCTCCTGCATTTGGCAGTTAAACTGTGTTTCCTTGAACCAGGGTTGCGTTCCGATAATCAAAAAATCAGCTCCTAAGTTCTAACCCTATCTCCTATTCCTTGACCTCTGAGTGAAACGTCACGGGGTTAAGGGATAGTGGATAGGAGAATTCAAAAGGACTTAGGAGAAGAGACTGCGGTACTTTAGAGAATCCGAATGCACTTCCACTATCCCACGTGTTTATGATGCGCCAGCAGACGTCATGAATGTGCGTCTGCTGCTGTGGGGAAACTATGGAAACTACAGTTTTCTATACAGCGGACTACAACATGGATGTTTAATAAGAACGAGGGACTACTGTAAACTCATCTAGAGACTCTGCACCGTGCTCTGATGCTGTTGCTTTATGCTTTATGAACGTGGACAACAGAGAAACATATTCTTCATGACCAAAGTTGGAATTGAAATAAAAAAGGAAAGTGAAACTTATGCTCGTCACCCTCTCCCTCCGGTCCACATTAATACAAATGATCCCATTACGTATGATTGTATGAACTATGAAAAGATCTTAAAAATCAATACAAATGTATTTATTATAAACGTTAGTCCTTAACATCTATCACTGTGTATATCACCATTCAAACATCTTTTAAAAGTTGAACAAACCCCACACAGCTCAGTAAAGACTGAGATGTTGACTTTATTTGATAATTTCAGTTAAAACTAACGTTCATATTTCTCTTTTTGATTATAATACTGATGAACGTTCAAAACAAAGCACTTTGGCAAGTTACCGCATACGTTTTAAAAAGCTTAATAAGCACCGTGACTTTCATGATAGCCTATAACTTCTCCGTCATAATCGTTTGTTTCTGTGAACGGCCGACTGTTGAGTGACGCCAAATGCTGCGGCTGCAAGGCATTGTGGGGCAGCATTTTCTCCTCTCCTTTTGGTAAGGGAGGTCCAGTGGTTCCTAAGCTAAAGGAGGTTATAAAGGAAGTTTGAAACCTCCTTTCCTTTCATTTAGAGAATTGGAACGGCACTTAACATGGCTGACGTACTTCCGGGTCATTCCACTTGGTTAGGAAGGTTCCTAAGCTAAATGGACTATTGGAACACAACCCTGGAATATAACTTCATAGTCTTTAATTTCGTGCGTCACGCTCTGATTGGTCAGCAGATGGTGCTTTTACTCAAGTTGTCTCATCTCAGCATAAGTTTCCATGGCGATCTGCCCTAGTAAGAAGTAAACCAGCGTCTTAGGACTGAAGACCCAGAGTTGACCCTCTAACCCTAAATCCTACTTCGCAGTACAGGCTTGTCTTTTGTTTCGGTTAGGTACACCTGGGGATCTTTAGTTTGGCAATCTTTTGCGAGTTGTTTTTGGGATGACTCACTTTCTGAGGCTAAAATAAACTGCTGAATGCACTTTCCATGATGTTACTGACCCTTTCTTGGCAATGGTGTGATATGTCTTGGTTCCCATAGACCGGGAAGTGTACACATATGTTAGAGTTGTTAGATTCGGGTTCTGCTTGCTTGATACTGACACTCAGACTGATGAAATAAATGAGTATTTCAACAGTTCTCAAAGTGGTGTTTTAAGAGATGTGAGATCCACAAGCGCATTTTTGGTCGACAAATACAAAATGGATTCACAAATGCCTGATCGAAAGTTGTAAATGTTAAAGAGATATTCAAAGATATTATTTTTTTTAAATCTTTTTTTATTTGTAAAAACTTGTTGCGTATTTGCAGATCCGTTTTTGCAAATGTATTTGTGAGTTTGCAAATCTTTTAAATGCATTTGTGGATGGTGTTTTACATTTACAAATCACATATTTACACACAAATTATTTTGATGTTCACACAAATAATTATGAGATATCTAAGCCCATAGATGTGACCATTATCCTGCTTAAAACAATCTGTATTCATTGTTTTCACATCAAAACATTTATAATCCCATTATTGTGGTGGAAAGCCAGCTGAAACAACATTCTGCTTTGTTTCATTTCAAATGATTCACTGCTTGAGTCAATGCTGAACTATTTTCAAATCTGCATGACAGTTTATGGTATAGCAACATGCAAAATGTTCATTCAAACTATCTTGTGGTATATACAATAGGACAATATATACTGTATATGTAAAGCTGTAGCAGCACACATATTTATTAAAAGGACACTTTTCTGTAAACATGTAATTGACTCCAGCTCTGACCCTTCCAACACGAAGCTGTTGAAATCTGTCACACATGTTGAAGAGAGATTTGAACAAATACTATTATTGAATACCATTCCAAACACACAATTAATATGCTATCCTCAAAGCCACTAGACTCCAGTCAGACAAACTGTGTAATTACACTTAGTTTACTATCCGTTAAAACAAGAGAGCAGAGTCTTTCCAGTGTTCTAAGAGGCAGAAGCAGTGGTTTGAAAGTTTGAAAGAGAATTTTATTAGAATTACCTCTTTCATTAATACCTCTGCATGTCTTTCCCTCTCAGCCCTGCAGTATACCTAAAAGCCCATTCCCATTCACTATTTCCAGATTGTTTACTCTACTTCTGCCCTAGCTTCCCAGACTCTGTTCTGCCTGTCTGACAGCGCCTGCCCTCAGCCTGACCTCTTCTAGATCAGTTAGCCCAGGGGTCTGCAACCTTTTTGACCAAAAGAGCCATTTTGCTCCTTTTTCCAAAACATTTGTTTGTCACATTTCATAGTTTTTTATTGTTATATCAGACAAAAACTACAGTTTTTTTGCATTTATTAGTCTATTTATTACATGATATAAAACTGTTAACCTCTAATAAGAAACAAAGAACACTTATAAGGAGAATTAAAAATAATACACAGGCCTACTTTAAAATAAATTAAACACAGCACTTGCACATTTGAAGGAAACAAAAATATTATTAAAATGGGCCCACTTTGAAATAAATAAAACATATAGCTGCACCCTAAAAAGAGTTAAGTAAGAATGGAGAAACCAGCTCGAGTGCGCTAGAACTTGAAAGTACACAACCGGAAAAAATATGCCTCTTCCTTCAGACTTTCTTACAGAGTCCCTCCTCCAACACACACGAACCAATGAGGGCACGAGATAAGTTTGTGCACAGATGGAAGGCTGACAGGCAGGTAGGCCATCCAGTTATTTTAGCGGGGCCGGCTCAGGTGATTGGTCGTGCTTTTTACAGCGCTACGGCTTCCAGAGATTAATTTTTGTATGTATTTATTGTCAAAGCATTTAATATATTCATTGCTATCGGGACGTTAAGAGCATTCCATGGAATATAACAAAAAGTGTTTTCTGAAATAAATTACCTACCCCATTGAATGATGACTGAAGATAGTCAGCTGTCTTCCTCTCCCGTGTTGTTCCTCGATACGTAAAGGCTGCACCACCGTTGACAACTTCTCTCTACATATCAAACATACTGGTAAACCAGCATCGTTTGCTGTGAAAGCATATAACTCTGTCCACACAGAATTAAATCCTGTGTTGCTCCGGTACTTTTCTTTGATTTATCCATAGTTTGCTCATCGAGCCGGAGGTCAGGTTATTCGCCTCCAAGAAAAGGCGCTCAAGCGGGACCGTAGCAGGATGTGACGCATATTTTAGTTGACCTAATTAAAACCGTTTTGTTTTTTATTTATGTGTCACAGTATCACCTCAAAATACAAGATACCAAACATTTTCAACCATGCAACAAAATATAAATAGTCCTACAAATATTTTTATTTTATTTCCTTCTTATTTTTGTCTAAACTCAAGGGAGCCAGAGCAGAGGGCTTAAAGGGCCGCATGCGGCCCGTGGGCCGCGGGTTGTCGACCCCTGAGTTAGCCTGTTTCCTTCTGCCTTTGGGGCTGAGTTGGGGACCCCTGAGTTCTGTTTCCTTCTGCCTGCCAGGTTTTGATGTTCACTGTTATTGGACCTCAAGTCAAACTGACCATTCACTTATCCTGTCAGTTCCAAGTCAGGCATCTCTGTTCAAAGCATTTTCTCTGCTTAGCCCCAACAACTTTACCATTTCATAAAAGGACCCACGCAAAGGATTTACAGGTGAGGAAGTAACATACAAATTCATTAGAATATGCATGTTTTAGGACATCAAACTCAGTTCAAAATGCAGTGCAAGTGTTGAACTGTAGATTATGAGGATGAGCGATTAGACAGTGACAATAATTAAAGCACAAGAGGCTGCTATATAAACAGTCCAGCAGAGGGATCGAGGAGGGGTGTACTCCTGAAGGAGGTCAGCCAGCAGGTTATGGAGGGCTTTGTAGGTTAGCAGGAGGTTTTCGTAGTTGATCCGGGGCTGAACAGGGAGCCAGTGCAGTTGGATGAGGATAGGGGTGATGTGGTCAGAGGATTTAGTGTGGTTGATGATCCGGGCTGCAGAGTTCTGTATGATTTGAAGTTTATTGATGAGTTTGGTGGGAATGCCTGAGAGGATGGTGTTACAGTAGTGGATGCGGGATGTGACGAATGCGTGAACCAGGACTTCAGAGTGTGATTGAGACAGGGATGGGCGGAGTCTGGAGATGTTGCATAAGAATGCAGTCCGGGTGATTTTATGTAGGTGAGGTGCAAATGAGAGGGTGCTGTCCAGGATGACACCAAGGCTCTGAACTTGGTTGGAGAAGGGAACGGAGAAACCATCAATGATGAGGTTGGAGGCAGGGGAGGGTGGAGCTCTGGAGAGGGTTGATTTGTTGCCAACAAGCAGGGCTTCGGTTTTGCTGCCATTGAGTTTCAGGAAGTTCCTGGTCATCCAGCTCCTGATGTCCTGGAGGCAGGTGTAGAGAGAGGTTGGGGGGGGGGGGCATGTTGGGTTAGGAGAGGCGAGGCGAGGCAATTTTATTTATATAGCACTTTTCAGCACGTGGCGATTCAAAGTGCTTATATATAATGCAGCACAAGGATCCATGCAGGCATGATGATGACCCAAGATTACCTATGTGGTTAGTAGGTGTAGATTCTGTAAATATGCATCACTTGTGTTCCCTTTTGTAACGCTTCATATGTTGGTACAGTAGCTGTTTTCAATATTGTGCCATGGTCCTGTATACAAATGCAATCAAATAAACTTGTCGCTTCTAACTCCTTGGATGGATTGCTTCATTTTCTCAGCTGAATACACAACACATTATTACTGTCACAAAAACCATATGCACATCGTTCTGGGAGATTCAGCAGAGGGTTATTATGAGACTCAATGATCACTGTTGCTGCCTTGCTGTGGGTCATTTAACTAGCTGTCACAGAGAATAATGCACAAGAGATAAATGTGTTCTTCTGTAAGGAGAGCACTGAAACATCGACATCGATGTCTTCTCAAATGCCTGTTTGCTCTCTTTCTCACACGCCTGTGTGTCCCTCCATTTGCGTCACACATGTAGCTATTTTGGTCCTGCTTTCTTGTGTTTTGGTGAGGGGGTGGGGTGGGGGGCAAGCGCCTGCCCATTAAGTGCGAAAGGCACTGGTCCGATAGCATGTAATCTCTCATTAAGGAGACATTAAATAAAGGGTGTGTGTGTGTCCTCTTGAACCCCATTCTCCATGTCTAAAAAATATGTTAAGCTGCTTACTAAATCAATTTCCTGTGAAAGTCCTTGGCAACCAGAAAGACATTTAGCTCCTGTTTTCACAAATGTGCTCCTAGTATTTCATCTTCCATGCATCTGATCAACATTCAACATGCAGGAAGCAACAGCGACCTGTTCTACGCTAAGAAAGTGTCACTGATTTCACGCATTGGGAATAAGAGCTTGTAAAAACAGGTCAGGTAGGACAACAAACACAAGTTGTCATACAGTATTGTAGCGTTAATCACACATTGAGAACGGCTCTGATCCATCAAAGTGACACTAAAGGCCCGGACACACCAAGCTAACACCAAAGAACTCACACAGACGGACCCCCGACTGTTGTGTCGCCTCACGTCTCTGCGTCTTGGCCATGTGTCGCACTGGAACACACCGCAAAGACTTCAGCCGACGGCCAAGAAGCACGTACGAACTGCACATGCGTGAGTGGCAATAACTCTCCTTACCAGCAGGTGGCAGTAGTGTATATTCGTCATTCAAAAGAGGCAACAACCGGAAGACAGACTGCGTGACATAAACAAACAACAAATAGCGTGTGCGTTCCATTTTCACTCTACAGCGAGAAGCTCATGGGGCTTTCCCGAACCTGTGTCGAGAGCTGGAGTTAAATGAAATCTCAGATTTGCCTTCTTAATAGTTCAGTCAGACAACTCACGTGTTTCTTAATATGTTTATTATAGCAGCATATACACTGAACAAAAATATAAATGCAACACTTTTGTTTTTGCTCCCATTTTTCATGAGATGAACTCAGTATTGTCATACTGATATTCTGTACACACTGTGAAGACCACTGAGACAAATGTAACATTTGTGATATTGGGCAATATAAATAAACATTGATTGATTGATTGAAAGATCTAAAACATTTTCTATATACACAAAATAACCATTTCTCTCAAATATTGTTCACAAATCTGAAAAAATCTGTGATAGTGAGCACTTCTCCTTTGCCGAGATAATCCATCCCACCTCACAGGTGTGGCATATCAAGATGCTGATTAGACAGCATGATAATTGCACAGGTGTGCCTTAGGCTGGCCACAATAAAAGGCCACTCTGAAATGTTCAGTTTTATCACACAGCACAATGCCACAGATGTCGCAAGTTTTGAGGGAGCGTGCAATTGGCATGCTGACAGCAGGAATGTCCACCAGAGCTGTTGCCTGTGAATTGAATGTTCATTTCTCTACCATAAGCCGTCTCCAAAGGCGTTTCAGAGAATTTGGCAGTACATCCAACCGGCCTCACAACCGCAGACCACGTGTAACCACACCAGCCCAGGACCTCCACATCCAGCATGTTCACCTCCAAGATCGTCTGAGACCAGCCACTCGGACAGCTGCTGCAACAATCGGTTTGCATAACCAAAGAATTTCTGCACAAACTATCAGAAACCGTCTCAGGGAAGCTCATCTGCATGCTCGTCGTCCTCATCGGGGTCTCGACCTGACTCCGGTTCGTCGTCGTAACCGACTTGAGTGGGCAAATGCTCACATTCGATGGCGTCTGGCACGTTGGAGAGGTGTTCTCTTCACGGATGAATCCCAGTTTTCACTGTTCAGGGCAGATGGCAGACAGTGTGGGTGGCGTCGTGTGTGTGAGCGGTTTTCTGATGTCAATGTTGTGAATCGAGTGGCCCATGGTGGTGGTGGGGTTATGGTATGGGCAGGCGTATGTTATGGACGACGAAGACAGGTGCATTTTATTGATGGCATTGTGAATGCACAGAGATACCGTGACGAGATCCTGAGGCCCATTGTTGTGCCATTCATCCACGACCATCACCTCATGTTGCAGCATGATAATGCACGGCCCCATGTTGCAAGGATCTGTACACAATTCCTGGAGGCTGAAAACATCCCAGTTCTTGCATGGCCAGCATACTCACCGGACATGTCACCCATTGAGCATGTTTGGGATGCTCTGGATCGGCGTATACGACAGCGTGTTCCAGTTCCTGCCAATATCCAGCAACTTGGCACAGCCATTGAAGAGGAGTGGACCAACATTCCACAGGCCACAATCAACAACCTGATCAACTCTATGCGAAGGAGATGTGTTGCACTGCGTGAGGCAAATGGTGGTCACACCAGATACTGACTGGTTTTCGGACCCCCCCAGACGCCCCCAATAAAGCAAAACTGCACGTTTCAGAGTGGCCTTTTATTGTGGCCAGCCTAAGGCACACCTGTGCAATAATCATGCTGTCTAATCAGCATCTTGATATGCCACACCTGTGAGGTGGGATGGATTATCTCGGCAAAGGAGAAGTGCTCACTATCACAGATTTGTGAACAATATTTGAGAGAAATGGTTATTTTGTGTATATAGAAAATGTTTTAGATCTTTGAGTTCATCTCATGAAAAATGGGAGCAAAAACAAGTGTTGCATTTATATTTTTGTTCAGTGTATAGTTTAAGTTTGGCGTCTAGGCTCGGGCCTCATCACTCCACAGATTTACAAAGAACATTAAGTGATGAGATAACTATCCCCCGAGCCTACAGGTGGAAGCTGGGGTGGAGCTGGGTCAGGCAAGCAGCAGCAACATGAAACACAGCAGCAGGAACATGAACATGAACGCAGCAATAGCAAGTGAACACAGCAGTGGCAGCAGCAGCATAGTGAGGCAGAGGCAGCAGACCTGGCAGCTTAAATAGAGCGGCATGTTTAGGAGAATGTGTTTGGTTGGTTGTAAGAGGGACGAGGTGCCTCACATGTTAATGTATGATTGGTGCTCGAGTTGACTGTCTGAACTAGCTCGCAGGCTTCGCCCCATTTTGTTTGGGTCCCTCACTTCCATTTCGCTTCTCATGCACTGATTCGCTAGCTGAACAGCCAATCCAGTGATTTCTTTTGCCGACAGCCTACCGGTTTGACATGTTGAATCGGTGGGTTTTTGGCCGAAAAGGTGTCGGCACGGCTGAAAAGACATGACGGTGCGGGACACACCAATCTGAGTAGGGCGTGTCGACGCTCATCGTCGTCCTGACGCCCATTGACGGCCAAAATCAGCTTGGTGTCTCCGGGCCTTAAAGGCCCTGGAACGCGGAGTCGGCCACTAACGGTTTGACAGCAACGTTAGAGTCTAATCCCGCCTGCTCCAAATAAGGGCAAAGAGGCGGAGCCGAGGCGGGACCTGCTGCCTCCGAACTGGAAGTAAACAGAGCTAGCTCAAGCTAAGAAGCTGAAGAAGAAGAAGTGAACATGAAATACATGCATACCAAGTTACTGCTAACAGTGTAGTTCCCCTATATAAACGTTACATTCATAATCAAATGAGACAATCTGCAAGAGAATTAGCTATATTTTCTTATTCTTAATGCTTGTCATTCACACGTTAAGAAAATAAGTACCGATACATAGCAGAACAATTGTGGCGATGTTCAGCTTAATAAGCCTTGTTCAACATAATTTGTTTAGCTAATACTACAGCAGGCGAACCAAGTCTGCGTTTCGCTGCATTCCTTGATCTCCAGTTATAACGACGGACTCCACCGCCCGGACCTAACGGAGCCGCAGTGGGCTAGCTCCGGGACGCCGGCTGGAGCTAGCCCCCTGTGGCTCCGTTAGCTCCGGCGGCCACCACTGTGATAATTGGGTCCCCTATTAACATTTGCTCCCGTTTAGCATTATGGGCGTCATAGCCATAGACTATAAAAGTCTTACCCAAGGCTGAATCATAAACTAAAATGTATATGTATGCATAAAGGGTTACGTCCTTAGCTGGCTAATAAGTAACAAGCTAAGCTACCAAGCACACAAACACCTGCGAACGGGGTTAACATGTATAATATTATCATTTTAGACTTCTTGGAAGTTCTGTTAGTACATTCAAGCGCACAGCACGACATTTTAATTGTCTGGTATTTGTAACAATATTCCCTAAAAGGCACAATCACCACGAACACGGCGAAAGCTAAAGGGTCAAGTGCAGTACTATGACTAACTAACGTTGTAGCCTCTATGGTTGTAGCCTAGCATAGTGGACAAGTTGCTGTTAGCTGACAGTGAGGTATGTACATGTCCATCAAAGTGACCACGCCCTAATTTAGGCAAAAACTTTAAGACCTAATATAAATAAAAGGGTCGTGTTAGAAAACAATTCACTCATAGATTCATAATCATGAAGGTGGCATCTAACTATATCGATAATAATATGTATTGCATCCATGGGTAGAAACATGTTTTTTTCTGCTTTAAAGTTGGGCATTTTAACATGGGGGTCTATGGAAATTGCTCCTTTCTGCAGCCAGTCCCTAGCGGCCCATGTATGAACTGCAGTGTGTGGCACTTCCGTATTGGCGTCCCGGCTGTTCCCCAGAGTTTGCCGCTTGACTGGAACACACCGCAAAGACTTCAGCCGAGCACGTACGAACTGCGCATGCGTGAGTGGCAATAACTCTCCTTACCAGCAGGTAGCGGTAGTGTGTATTTGTCATTCAAAAGAGGCAACAACCGGAAGACAGAGAAGAAGAACAGACTACGTGATATAAACAAACAACAAATAGCGTGTGCGTTCCATTTTCACTCTCGTCCATCGAAAACATGTTTCGTGCGGTACTGGAGCTATCAGCCATTGGAGTGTTGCTTGTGGAAGACATTCTCAAGCAACCGTTTCGCTTCTCATGCACTGATTCGCTAGCTGAACAGCCAATCAGAGTGATTTCTTTGTCCGACTGCCTGTGGCCGACGCACGGCCAATTCAACATGTTGAATCGGCCGTGCGTCGGCCAAATAAGGCATCCAGGATGACACCAAGGCGGCCAAATAAGGCCTGTCACGGCCAACGGTGCGGGACACACCAAATTGAGTTTGGGCGACAGGGCACTAATTTCACTGATCTTTTTCATTTTTGTTTTAAAAAAAACACACAATGCTAACACACCCTCTGAATTAGCCCCGAGCGAATAATGCGAACCTATTACTGCACCGAAAATCACTCCTAGCTCCCTTATTACTTATCCTAGTTGCACATCCAACACATCGTTTATGATCGTAAAGACACAGAATCTAACGGTGCCCACCTCAACACTGAAAGATACAAACTTGCGACGTTATCAACAAAAACGTACATCAAAACATGTGGCGCTAGGTAGCCACAACCGCTAACATGGCTTACCTTGGTCAAAACTGGTCTTCAATGGCATTAAAATGATAAAAACGATGCTGTAGTTAATCCATAGGTTAATATCCAATGTGGCTGTGTCCCCTTTGAAATGTTCTGATAATCTATAAGCAATAAAACTGCGTTTCCGTTTCTAGAAGTCAGAGCAGGGATATCCCTTTTTTTTAACATGAGTCTATGAGACGATTTCCCTTCAATTCTATTGGCTCTAACGGTCAGGAAGAGATGTCACATGTCAAAATCGAACAAGGGGGGCCAGAGATAGGTCAAATCCACCCAAATGGTCCCAGAAGAGGGTTTTTTTTGCTAAATCTGTCTAAAAAGGTCAAATATCACTTGTTTTGCATCAATCTTGATACAGGGTACTTATATGTTGTACTTTGGATTCCTAAAGCTTTTAGTCTACTAGCCCATCATCCAAGGTTAGTTTTCACTATAAGTACAACATATTTTTTGGACAGACACTATAATTTACAGTTTTTTACCATGTTCAATCTGAATTTTCTTTAAAATAAAAAACATCTATATTGATTCTGACTTTTCTACATCCAACTCACAGGTTTATCATTACTTTGAGAACAAATATTATTAATTTAACCCTTTTAGAAGGGAAGATATGGTCATTTGTTCTGGGAATGTCATTTTCGAGCCTGAAACCTGAAAAACAGGCTTGGGGCCTAACAGGTTAAGGGAAGATCAAGTAGCAGACTTCCCAGTTGTATTACTTAAAGTCCTGCTCTGCACTGAGAACAAAGCAGAGGACGTTGTAAAGCGACAAAGGAACTTTGCCCTTAAGTACCCAACCCCCATGTGTGACTTGATGCTTCACTGATCTTAAAGACATTCTTACTGATTATAAGATACATTTCAGGGAGTGTATCAGACACATTTCAACCTGAGGAATAACGAGTCATGACAGAATAGTAGAAGGTGCCACTTACAGTAAAGCTCTGTGGAGACATGCCAAACTAAGCATGGCATTTAAATCAGTGCCATCAGACGCTGTCTTTCCACCTCCAGACATTTCTCTAAAATCCTGACACACACTTTGTCTGCCATGATTCTATTGTATATTTCAGAAGAACAACTGTTGTACGTTTTTTTTATGTTTTATTGTAAATGGTACATTTAAAATGTATTTATATAGCACCCTTCCACTGAAGGCTATTATTCACCGAATATGAAAAGCAGTTTGGCACAAAGAATCTAGGCTTAAAGTAATGAAATGAAACATAATGGACACAGACTCACAACTTAGACTTTGTCTTAAGAAGCAATTCAGGGTTGAGTATCTTCAAGGACAAAACCAGGCTGGAGGAGGCAGGGATGTAAAGCCTATCTTCTGAGCCACAGCCGCCCGTGTACTGACTGAAAAAATTGAAGTGACCCCGCCCATCCTACACTGCTGTGAAGTGTGTCTGGTGTTTCTTCAGTGTGTCTCATGAGAACTCAGATAAGACTTCCAGCTGGTACCACTGGTTATATCAGGCCACTTTAGTAAGCGGTAGAAGTTTGGGTGGGTGTGGTACATTATTGTTTTCTAATATATATTTATAATATGACTTCTGTTTTCATGAGAAAGAGATTTCCGTTTTTAAATTAAAAAGTGATACAGCATTACTTAGAATGAGCAGCAGCAGGACCATCTTAATTCAAATTTCCAGGAAAGACAGACAACTTCTAAGTTTAACTATTTATATAAGAGAGCAAAAGATATATATTCACTTGACCAAGGACTCCCTCACGTCCTAGAAATCACAGGCAGCAAAGCTGTAATCTGCCAGAGGTGGGACCAAGTCATTGTTTTGCAAGTCCGAGTCAAGACTCAAGTCTTTGCACTCAAGTCCGAGTCAAGTCTCAAGTCTTTGCGCTCAAGTCCAAGTCAAGTCTCAAGTCTTTGCACTCAAGTCCAAGTCAAGTCTCAAGTCTTTGCACTCAAGTCCGAGTCAAGTCTCAAGTCTTTGCACTCAAGTCCGAGTCAAGTCTCAAGTCTTTGCACTCAAGTCCGAGTCAAGTCTCAAGTCTTTGCACTCAAGTCCAAGTCAAGTCTCAAGTCTTTGCACTCAAGTCCGAGTCAAGTCTCAAGTCTTTGCACTCAAGTCCGAGTCAAGTCTCAAGTCTTTGCACTCAAGTCCGAGTCAAGTCTCAAGTCTTTGCGCTCAAGTCCAAGTCAAGTCTCAAGTCAGGATGGGCAAGTTCAAGTCAAGTCCAAGTCAAGTCCAAGTCCTAAACTTTGACAAAACGAGTCTTAAACAAGTCATTATGTGCTTTTCACCAAATGTAATAACATTGATCAACAGAATAATACTTAATAATCAAACTGCTCTTTATTAGTCACATTAATAATTTAATAATCCATTTTCTCTCTGCTGGTAAAGTAACGTGTTTTTTTTCTAATTTAAGAGGGATCAGTAAGGTAAGGCTACCGTGACGGTTTGATTCAGAAGGAGTTTAATGTATAAGATCCCTGATGTTGAGGTAACCAGAATGTTTATTTCCACTGTGTACAACATGTTATAAGGGACCTACAATCTATCTTTATGCAAGGGATAATGTGCAGCGAGGCGGTCTCTATGGGGAAGAGAACACCTGCATCTAGATCCCTCTGCAGGTGCTACTTTAAGTATATTTTGATGCTAATACTTTTGTACTTTTACTTGAGTAACATTTTGAATGCAGGACTTTTTATTGTAAAGTGTATTCCTACACTCTGGTACTTTTACTGAAGTACAAAGATCTGAACTTCTCCCACCTGACAATAAGAGTGGTTACCAAAATAAAGGTAACCAAAAAAGGTTATTTTCATTTTACAAATCCTGCACTCAGCTTTGCTTTCTCCAATATCATTGAAATGCAGCCAGATGCTGCTTCTTTTTTCGGTTTTCGCTAATTTTCTGACTTTTTCCCACCCTTCTTTCACATAATGGTATGATCCTAGTGTATCCTTGCATATGATTGGCCGCATGGTGGCCCAATAAATAAAGTCCCGCCCCTGCCTGCAAGGATTCTCAGCAAGAGTAGGAGCGGCTGAAGATTCTGCTCTCCCCAACGGGAGGCTGCTCTTCTAGCGGCATCTCGCGATCGGCGTGTTTGGAGACCTCTGAATTAAATGATCAAGTCACCTCAAGTCAGAAGGCTCAAGTCCAAAGTCATTGGTGTTCAAGTCCAAGTCGAGTCGCAAGTGTTTTGTGATTTTGTCAACTCGAGTTCAAGTCATGTGACTCGAGTCCACACCTCTGGTAACCACTATTTCCGGAAAGAGCCCCGAACCTCGTGCGACAATACATTTTATTACACAGGGCGTTGCCTGTACATTTATGATTGGTCAAGACTAGGTGAAAAGATACCGTGGTTTAGACTTGGTTCTCTTTGGTCGGTGCACAGACTTTGAAAAAAGTCTCTTGGCAACACGATCCTCCCAATCAGCATTCGGCCGGCCTGTGGAAGTCCCTCCCTACTCTGTCGCCATCATACGTGATTTGTGTTCGCTAACGTTTCTACAGAAAAAGTGGAATCTTCATAAGGCTGCTTCCTAGCAATGTGTGGGAGCGGAGCTCACCCAAAGCTCAAGGTCGGAGTGATGTCCTGTTTATGAATAACTCTTTGTATTCTTCCAGTGTCTGCACCTGTCTGCTACTCTGAATTACTGCGGTCAAGCCAGCCTCCACTTGGGAAAACACAGTCAAGCCAGCCCGCACGTGATATTGGGGTGCGCGAATATTAGAAGCATTACGGTAAAATCCCAGCGCTTACTCGGTCAATAACAAAAGCACCTATAAAAACAAACCAAACATATTAAATTAAGAAATATGTACTATATAATGTGATCAATAATTATTTAAAACAAACTACGTATAACTACCACGAGTAAATGTAAAATGTAAGGAGTTTCAAAATAAAAGTCCTTTGAAATCTCATTGAAATCTCATATATGAGCTATCAGCCCTGTGTTTAGATAAGAATAAAACTAAATCTCTCCCTGATCCAAGACTCATCTCACTGCAGGGTGATAGAATGACACCCCATCTACTCACCCAGAAAAAATCAGGACATTCTGATGTGGAGTTTCAAAATAAAAGACCTTTGAAATCCCATATATGAGCTATCAGCCCTGTGTTTAGATAAGAATACAACGAAATCTCTCCCTGATCCAAGACTCATCTCACTGTAGGGTGATAGAAGGACACCCCATCTACTCACCCAGAAAAAATCAGGACATTCTGATGTGGAGTTTCAAAATAAAATACCTTTGAAATCCCATATATGAGCTATCAGCCCTGTGTTTAGATAAGAATAAAACGAAATCTCTCCCTGATCCAAGACTCATCTCACTGCAGGGTGATAGAAGGACACCCCATCTACTCACCCAGAAAAAATTGCAGGCTAAAGACGTCTATTTATTCCAAAGTCACAGTCACATAAATGAGCACAATAAGCTTATAATGTAATAATAAGAATCAGTCTTTCTAATGTTATATAAAAATAGACTCCACAGGTGCTAATATTTATCTCTGCTCCTCTGGTTTTATCCTCTAAACCAGGGGTGTCAAACTCAAGGCCCGGGGGCAAGAGCTTGCAAAGAATATAATATACAATACAATTGGTGTAATTGTTGAATATTTACTTTCAATTATTTGCCCTAAACTTCTGCTTTCAGATGCAGTTATTTAGGAAGATGTTAACAAAACTGATAATAATCCAATGCAGGGCCAACAATGTAATATAATACATTATTTAATATATATTATATATTTACATATGTATATTTATATATAATTAAAATTACAAACCGGCCCTTTGAGTGCAAACCATAATGCTGATGTGGCCCGGGATGAAATTGAGTTTGACACCCCCTGCTCTAAGCCCTGTCTGCAGGCCTGTGATAGCAGGGAGAGCAGCCATCAGGGACACTTCTCAATCCCACTTGTGTTGTTACTTCCCCTGCTGCTGCTGCTGCTGCTCTGCTGATGTTAAGATAGCAGCTCTCCTGATGTTCAGATTGGGCGACTCTCATCTGCTCAGCAGTTGGCTGACTGCTTGTCTGGTAATCAACAGGGGGGGATCGCAGGGCTCGCTTTGTCTGGAGATTTATGTAAGCTCAGAAAGCGAAGACTTTCCCAAGAACGACCCCTGACTATCACCACCATCAGGTTTTCTGATAGGAACAGAGAAAGAGGGAAGAGATGATTTGTCTCTTTCGTTGCGTTTTGATCCTGGAAGGGATTTGTAAGAAGATGACAAATGCCCCTCCTGTGATCAGTTGCGCCACCTCGATAGCACCCAGCTCCTGCTGACAATTCAATTGTTGGACTGTAGGTTTCAAAGCAGTGCTGCATGTGGGTCCGAGCATTGGGGGTTTTGCATCAGCACTTTGGCTTCCAAAACAGTCCCAACGTTTAACGTTTTGGTTTTTGACGTAAAACGTCCCGCTGAAAACATTCCTAGAACAATGAACAGTAACATTGTCAGATTTGTTTGAGAACCAAAAATGTCTAGCTGGGAACTCACACATACCACCGCAAACATGCAATATCTGCTTACAGCTTATCATGAATTACATGCTTGTTTGTTTTTTCTAAAGGAAATTTGATTTTTTAAAACATCCTTTTCAAACAAATGCAACAAGTTTGTTTTTTAAAGCGCTCTCGAAATAAATCTGACATTGACCATGACCTTGTTAATATTTGCCATCACAGGAACGTTTTATAAAAAAAGAATAACCTCCTGAAAACATTATCCGAATGTTGCTTTGAAAATGTTCTTCTTTTGTTGTCATGTAACATTGAGGGAATGTTTTATAAAATAACATATGTAATGTGTTACCCCAACAACGTCCGCAAAACGTTCCACCTTTGTAAGCATATCACATTAAAGGAACGTTTTATAACACTTTCTGTCATCTCAGGCCTCAATAGCATCCTGAAAACATTTTCAGAAAGTTGCTTGGAGAATGTTCTTCATTTGTTATCATGTAACATTGAGGGAACGTTTTATAAAGAACATCTTTAATTAGTTACCCAACAACGTCCAAAACACATCCTTAGAATGTTGGAGGCAAAACGTTCCACCTTTGTTAACATATCACATTAAAGGAACATTTTATAAAACACTTTGTCATCTCAGGCCTCAATAGCAACCTGAAAACATTTTCAGAAAGTTGCTTGAAGAATGTTCTTCATTTGTTATCATGTAACATTGAGGGAACGTTTTTATAAAGAACATCTTTAATGTGTTACCCCAACAACGTCCAAAACACATCCTTAGAATGTTGCAGGCAAAACGTTCCACCTTTGTTAACATATCATATCATAACGTTTTATTAAAAAAAATCTGTCATCTCAGGCCTTAATAACATCCTCAAAACATCCTCTGAATGTTGCAGTTAAAACGTTATGTCTTAGTTAACCTTAAACCTTATAGGAACATTATTTGAAATAATAAACATCCTAAAAAGGTTCTTTGAACATCAGATTAAAACGTTTCTTTAAAACATTATTAGAACCAATAGGTAACGTTAGCCAAAGTTGTGAGAACGTTCCCCGCTAGCTGGGCTACTCTAGTCAATTTACATGTTTGTGATCTGTTAGTATGCTCTCTGCTGGTTTTTACTATTGTTTTAAGTAACAGTAGGATTTAAAATATTGGAGAATATATGGAGATTTTCTTCTTGTAGTGTGTGAAATATATGAAGCTTGAAATATGTGAGTATTTCAATTTATAGGAAATGTTTTTAACTGAAAGAGCTGTTTTGAGTAAATATGTTACAAGGCAAGGCAAGGCAAGTTTATTTATATAGCACTTTTCAACACAAGGCAATTCAAAGTGCTTTACAAAAAATGAAAGACATTAAGAAAATGGCATTTAAAGTCAGTCATTAAAAAGAAATGCTAATAAAATAAACATTAAAAGAAAAAATACATGGATAAAAGTTACAGTGCAGTTTAAGATATGAATAGTTCAATTAAAAGCAGCGACAAAAAAAAAAGTCTTCAATTTCTGGCTTTATCTGTTGTTTTGAACATTGCAGACTGAAGCTCAGCGCTAACTTTTATACGTTCTGATTTGGCTCCAAAAACCATTACCTCAGTTTTATCTTTGTTTAATTGGAGAAAGTTCTGACACATCCAGTCATTGATTTGTTCAATGCACTTACTCAGTGTTTGAATTGGAGCATAGTCTCCTGGTGAAATTGTTACGTACATTTGTGTATCATCTGCATAGCTATGGTAACTTATTTTGTTGTTCTTCATTATCTGAGCCAGTGGTAGTAGATGTTAAAGAGAAGAGGCCCCAAGATGGAGCCTTGAGGTACCCCACATGTCATATTTGTCAACTCAGATGTGTATTTACCTATAGAAACAAAGTTGTTTCTTTCCTTTAAGTAGGATTCAAACCAATTTAGAACTGTTTCCGAAAGTCCCACCCAGTTTTCCAGTCGGTCTAGTAATATGTTATTTCAACCTTTGTGGTACAAAGGTTGAAATATTTTTTTTAAGGAGTTCATTGTGTTGTTACGATGGCATTTAACAACCAATACAGATAGTATGATTAGAAAAAGACAGAGTGGAAAGGGTTGAATTTATTTAACCTCAGTGTGCTAGAATTTCTATACTGTAGGTAATGCGTCGCGAGACTTGGACTCTCCCTCTGCCTGTCAGACGGCTAAGACCCCGATCCGCCTGAGCAAAAAAAGACCTAAACCAAGCAGGAGACTCCTCCTTCTCAATAGACCAGACAGAGAACCAGAGCTGAACCAACAACAACAAGACTCAATCCAGAACTGCATCCAGAACAATCTCCACCTGTGGCAGCAAAAATAATGCTGAAAGGCAGAGATCTACTCTCATCAGTCCCTCTGACAGGACATGAAGTTCCAAGCTAAGCCACGAGATTTGGCACAAGAGCAAAATGTGGGACATGAGAGCGGAATCCGCCCTCCATAAAGCAGCAGAAAGACTGTAAAGGAGGAGATGAAATGCAAAGCAGTACAAGAACAGTGGCATGATGGGGGCTGTAGATGTAACTGGCAAATCGCTGCCTCAAAGAGTTACAGCGGATGGATTCAAGAGCTGATGGACTGGGGGGAAGTCAGAATCAGAGGAGTTGGTCGAGCAGAATGTGAGGTCGCGGCTCGAGATAAACCAGAGGAGACGGGAAGGGAACCGGAATGAGTGAGTTTGCACATAAAAACACTTATTCACATAAACACATAAAAAGGACCACATTTAAAGAAATTGAATTGACTTGATAAATAAGTAAAGATAAAAAGTTGTATTACCCATTAATTAATCAATTGGTAAATAAAAAATAGCAGTAAAGAGGAAACTATTAAAGTAAAATGAGGAAATAAAACTAAACACACTGAAGGTACTGTGGGATAAAGGGGGAGACATGATGGAAATATTCACTACACTTTAAGCAGTGGGTGTTTTGGAGTCAAGAGTGCAGAGTAGAACATATTCTTCAATCTTTTCATCAGTTGACAAATTATTATTTTAGAGCATTTATTCTGAATCATGTGTGCATTTGGTAGTGTTTTAATTTGTTACAGTATTAATCTACAATTTAAAGGGAGAGTTTTAGTAACCACTCTATAAGATCAGACACATCTTTATTTGCATGGATAATGTTAAAGGGAAAGCTATTACCATGCCAAATATAGTATCTCAATCTAGGGTATTGATTTCACCATTGTAGTATATATTACCACATGAGAACTTATTATGGGGAAATAACGGTTGTTTGTAGTCCAAAATGTAGAGTTTAAAATTAAAATAATTTATTTTTCTTTAAAAACAGCACATTTAATTTAGAAAAAGCAATATAATTTGGAAAAAATTAGATCTCATTTATTAAAAATGAGATGTTATTTATTAAAGAAATATCTGCCATAGTGATAATTCCTAAATTCAACTACAAACCATTGATGAAATGACACAGCCAGAGTTCTCACCGGTACAAAAAGGTCCGCACACATAACCCCCATACTTGCAAAACTACACTGGCTCCCGGTCCACTACAGGATCCAGTTTAAGGTTCTGCTCCTCACGTACAAAGCCCTGAATGGACAAAGCCCAAAATACCTCTGTGACCTCATCCATACCCAGACATCTACCCGCTCTCTCCGCTCCAGCCACGCTCCTCTTCTTTACATCCCCCGCACACGTCTCCGAACAATGGGAGACCGAGCCTTCTGCTCATTCGCCCCGCGCCTCTGGAACTCCCTCCCAGATCAGCTGAGATCTGCCCCTTCCACCGAGGTCTTCAAAACCGGCCTTAAGACCCTCTTCTTTCGGCAGGCCTTCCAATAAACTTTGAGCATGGTACACCTGGAGTACTGCCATTTTTTTATCGCTATCACCGACTTTTATTTTTGTACTTTATTTTATATTTTATTTTTTGATTTCTTATTATTATTACAATTATTTGTTTAATCTATCAAAGTGTATTAGTATCCTTTGTTGTTAAGCACTTCGAGATTTGTCTTGGCAGATGAGAAGCGCTATATAAATTAAATGTATTATTATTCTGTTTTTAAATCCTTGATAAAGGAAGGAGTAATTGTTACATGTCCAGACATCCAAGGTTCCACATACATACATACATTAACATTGTTCGTTAAGTAGACCAGAATTGAAGATAAATTAATATAATGAATTATGAAATACATGGCAGAGCTTCACAGATCCTCAAGAAAATTATTATATGCACAAGTTTCTGAAATAGATCTATTAGACATTTTAATATAGATTAGGTGTTAATAAACTGCAGTAGTAGTACTATAAGGAAGTGACATTTTTGGCTAATACATTTCAGGAAATGTGGGAAACAGATGTCCCAATGAAAAGTTAGAGATATCTTGAAATGTATTGTTGTAATCGTGAATTAATAAATGATGGTGCTCCATATATGACAGATTTTTGTAGACAAAGGGTACTGGCCTATGCTGAAATATCAAAGTCTCTGCAGAGCATGACACATGGCCAAAAAGACTGAGACCAAATGTGTAGTGGAGAGTTAGAGATAACTCAGTGTTGGCACTAGTTTAGTGTCTATCACTAGGTTCACCCCGGTGTGTCGGCCAGAACACCACTCAAGGCCAAAGGTCCAGAATAGAGGAAATGAGGAACTAAGATGAGGCTTGACTTCTTTACTGATTTAGGCAGACATACAGATATTTGTGTGTGTGTGGTTTTTCCTACAAGGGAAATAAACAAAATAAACAAAATACAATCAATATAAGATAACTTATGCATACATAAATAATATACATAATAATGCCAAACCCTATAGAAATAATAATCTAGACAAGCTATAATACAACATGTCTCCCTTCTCTTATAATCATAAACACATTAACATATAATGTCAAACACTCTTTACCAGGCACACACAGAGATTCAAAGTTAAGATACCGCTAATGAATAACGTTCCACTTCTGGTTGGCGGAAAGCGGCAGCCGATGCTCTTACGGCCCCTACACACGGCGGCGTGCGTTGCCGCTTCAACGCTTCTGCCCATTCACTTTGAATTGGGTGACGTCACGCCTCGCCTGCATTGTGGGAGCAAAGCGTAGCTTTTCTCGCGGTGCTCGCTGCAAAAGTAGAGCAATGTTCTACTTTTGACGCTTCGAGGTGTCAGCCAATCATATCCCGCATATGCAAATCTGCCAGTACAAGCGATAGCCAATCAAACCGCGTGTATGGTGGGAGAGCCATACCGCAGTTCATTTCCCATATGTCAAAAAATGGAGGAGAAAATAATCGTGGCGGTAGGGAATCACCCGGTGCTTTATGACCAGTCCCTCTTTACCTACTGGGATACAAACCGGAGGAGCCAGGCATGGAGGGAGGTGGCAGAGACAGTGGGTGAAACTGGTAGGTTTTCGCCTGTTTGGGGAGTTTATCCAGTGGTTCTTACACCTTTTCCAAAGTCAAATTCAAGCACTTTTCAAGCATTTTCAAGGTGCATTTTCCAGCTTTTCAAGCGTCTTACAGCTGTTGTAAATTACATATTTATATACACATACTCAAATGATTATTTCCCTACCTCACATTCAATCAGATGTTCTTTATGCTATAAACAACCAAATGTGTGTTTCGTGATAGCCTTCTACATTAGGATGAAAAATTAAAGAAAAGAAAACTAAGTTTAATATTTCAAAATTAGTGATCTGTACATTATCTGTACATGATCTGTATATAGGCCTCCCATATAACCTGTCTGAGCCAATATAAAACAATCAGCCAAATAACTTTTCAATACATTATTGATTACTATTTTTGAGGTACTTTTAGGTTGGCAGTGAACATAAGTCAGAGGTAAATGGTGTACTTCTCCTCCACTACATGTATTTACCTTTAGTTACTTCACAGATGTGGATGAATGATGTGAAATATAACCAAGTGTTAAATCAGACTTTAGTTCCACCTGGAGTAAATCTACAAGCTACCCTGCAGTATACAAAGTCATTCAAACTAGCTACACCTTCACCAGCTTTGAGAACACTTTCATGATCAATCATTAGAAAACATATCATATATATTATTCTGAAATGGACCAATCTGCACAACGACCACTTTTACTGTCGCTACTTTAACTATATTTTGATGATAATACTTTTCTACTTTTACTTAACATTTTGAATGCAGGACTTTTACTGTAACAGAGTATTCCTACACTCTGGTACTTCTACTTTTACACGATCTGAGTACTTATAACTTCACTACAAGATCTGAGTACTTGTACTTTTACTCAAGTACAATATCTGAGTACTTATTCCACCTCTGGTAGCGTATTAGCCTGAATTGTAGCCACAAAATCACACAGAGCTGCATACAAATAGACTCACAATGGTAACAACTGGAAAATAATATTTACAAATGTGTACAATGATTTGTAGGTAATGCTGACTGCTCAAGACACCTGACTTATACATCTTCAAAGGAAGACTGTGTTCATTCTACAATTACATGGGATTGAAGCAAAATGTAGTTTTACTTGTATAATACTTCAATTTTATATAAAAGACAGTTTGTTTTCATCTGTTTTCAAATAAACAAAGTCTTGGCTTTCAGAATATTAAACTTGTTTCGGCAAATTCAGATGATAAATACAACTTTGAAGCTTCGGCATAATTACAAGCAGAGAACGGACTAATGTAACGTCACAGCAGGCATAACAACAGCCGGTGTTTCTTGTAAGTGTTTCCCCGGTACACAAACACACACACACACACTCGCGAGCTTCCCCCAGACCAGTGATAAACGAAAATGTGTCTTCGGGTCAATGTGACTGATTTCGATAGAGCAAGTCACATTTGGTTTAGGCACAAACATACTACCAGTAGAAATACATTGCTTTCAAAATCGCTCTGTGTCTAATCAATAGATTATATTTCGTGACTATAACACGAAATGCCGTGAGACTGGGTTGAATTACAACAGTGAGTACTTCATCCTCTGAACACCACAGGATGGTGACTGTAACGCACATAACATAGGTACGCTCCTCTGAAATGATTGTCCCCTGCAATTATTAATATCCCTCATCGAGTTCGCTATTCAGCTAGCTAACGTTAGCTTAAACAAACGTAACATGCAACGTTAGCCTAATCTAAAATGCTCTACTACGGCGTACCTTTCATGTGGCTCGTCAGCGCAGACTCTCCCATCGTTATTTGTTGCAAACTTTGCAGGAGGCTACTCGTGGGATTGACCCTCGTTTTAGCCATGGCTTGTATTTGTCTTCTGCTAGCCAACGCTCGTTGAAACTGCAACCTCCTGGCATACTGTCATCTATCACTCTCATCAGAATGCTGAGGTCACCATTCTGTTGGGGCAGATATCTCTGCTCCGCGCCGATCCTATATGAGTTTGTCTTAAAAGAAGAAAAACTCAAAGCAACCGGGATAAGGGTTAAACAATAATCTGCTTTAATGGAAAAACACAACACAATACACCATACAGAGCACTCTGCAACAGTACTCCGGGCTCAATTCCTACCACCGTGTGATATACGTACCACGAAAGCCAGTCAGGAAGAGAGCACAGAGCATAAGAATGTTACAGTATTTATACACATAAGCGGGGAAGAGTTTGGCCGGTTTTACTTCTGGGCGAACCCTAGGCAATGAGTCAGCAGTTTGTTGATTCCATCTCCTTACAGTGTGTGTGTGTGTGTGTGTGTGTGTGTGTGTGTGTGTGTGTGTGTGTGTGTGTGTGTGTGTGTGTGTGTGTGTGTGTGTGTGTGTGTGTGTGTGTCTACCCTTAGGCAGTCCCACAGTCATGCTTTGGAGTCATATAATTTTCACAGACAGAGGACTCTTTAACAGAATGCACACTTATCTTATCATGTAGCTTATCACACAACAGTCATATGTTTTTCTTTATGAAAGCCATACTTGTTGGGGTTTAACAGTCATCATCTCATGACCTCCTCAGGACCAGCTAACCAACAAAGCTTAACTGTTCCCATACCCTAAGGCCATCTCTGAACTTCCCTTCCACTCCGAAGTCAGCTCACCCAGAATCAGAAGGACCATTGTCTCTCTAATTGTGTGTGACCCAATCGTCTCCAGCTCTTTAGGAGTCTTGAAATGAACGCACATACATGTATCTCATTAACTAACACTTAACGGGTAATCTTTTCACTCAAAACAGAAATCACAAGTAATTCTGCATTTTACCTACTTACAGATAGCCAAAAAACCACCCTTTTGATTACACCTAAAAGTGGAAGAAAAAGACTATTGCGCTAATCTACTTTTAAGAAAAAGGGAACATTGTTTCAGGAATCTATAAAAAAAACCTCTCTATATTTAAGAGGAAAAATGTACTTTGTTCCTTCAACTATTAACACACAGGAATGTATAAAACCACACATATATTAGTGATAACATGATGCAACACACCTCTTATATATGGGTGACATTAAAATGAATATACCAAAAATACGCTGTATCAAACTTTCACTTCAAACTTTCAAGTTACTTCAATTTTCCCTCATTTCCCCCTTTTTATCTCATTCTCAAGAGATAAACTTACACAAGGCATTTCGACACATATCCCCTGTCATTCTTTTCTACTGTGTCCGTCTCAACATTGTATAAATCTATCAGAAACTGAGACCCAGAGTACTTGAAATCTTTGGGAACAGAACACCACTTTCCATGGCAGTGAAGGAACCATGAGAGGGCAACCTGAGTGCTAGAAAGCAGTCTCCTTGTGGTGAATCATCAGCCCCCCCCTCGGAGGAATAGCCAACAAGGACAGCTGATAGGGAGATGCGGCTTTCCCTTCACGGGTGGAACTGATCAGAGATAAGTAGACTCCTCTGCTGCCTCGACAAGTCCCCCAGCCCGCTGACAGCCACTTCCGAGTAGTCCTCCTCTGCGAGGGCCACGTCCGCCCTGATGTCCTCCCCTGGTCCTAGCAGGTGGTTTCCCCGCCGCACACTGGCTCCCGTGGTACGAGCTGTCCCCCTTTCCTCCTATTGCGGACGGCATGAGAGATCCGCTGGGTCACTCGGTCGGGGCCGGAGAGCCTGGGGTTGAGCCACTTTGTCCTGATGACCTTCAGCCAGACAAACTCCGCTGTGTCAGCTTCCTGCGTCCCCCTTTTGGCGCCAGCAACCTGTGTGGAGACATCTGATACAAATCCCTCAAGCATACGCTCAGGGCTCCTGGGCCCTCAGCTATTTTGCCCACCACTGCGTAGGCCGCTTGGAGCCTGTTGGTGGGGTGTCTTAAAACAACAGACGTCTGTGAACAGGTTTTCTAAATTAATTGTAGACCTCCTATCTGCCAGTGCAGCTTCAGAATCTTAGTACTTGGATTGTGCCAACTAAATAAGAACCCCAACATCTTTAGGTAAACGAAATAACATATTTCAATAGCTCTGAATTTCTGACAAGCATCTGTGTTTATTTTTAAATGAAATCCTTGAGATCCCATTTAAAATCTAAATATCATATGAACTGCTAATGTTTCTGGTAAAGAAACACACTAATGTTATGGATTCAAAAACAACCAAAATCACGATATTGACAAAGTGAATGATTTCCTGATGATATTGCTTTTACCTGTCAGTGCTTAGATATTATCACGCTGAAAAAATGAATACAGAATTCCAACAAACTGTCATCAAATGTATTTCTATTATGAATTTAGATTAAATGTATATCCCCATAATGACCTAAACAATAAAGTCTATGGCTTTTACTTCTTTACCAGGCTAGTTACATGATGTTGTCTAAATTAAATTCTGTCTCATTACATTACTATGTTTTAGCTTTAACTGTAATATGTTCTTTCTACATTTCAAACCTCAGTTACTTTTATACCTGTTGAAACATTACTCACAGGTCAACTTCTTCAGTATTCCATTCTGGAATCACATCTCTCACAGTAGCCCCTTGGCCACTGATTCTGCATCTGTGTTACCTGTTATAACTCAATCAATATTAGAAACATGTCAACATTCATCAAACAGTATCTTATCCCCAGATATGGAGCAGGTCAATTCTAAAACTGTCAATCAATGGTCAGATTGAACAATCGAGTTGGGGCAGCAGGTTCCTTTCAGTCCCTAAATGAAAAATTTACATTGTGAAGTTTACACTCCCCCTTTTTACACATTAACTCATGTGTAACCAAAATCCTGTATGGGAAGAAAACCTTCAGGTAATAATGGATTATAAGAAAATACCAAACATTTTTCCCAAATGTACATCCATTATTTCCACAGTAAACACTTCAGTGAAATGAAGTGTTTCTCTCCATCATTCAGTCCTAAAAGAAACACAATCTTCATGTTTTAGTTTGAGTTTCACATTCTGCAACCTGCCACTTCCTGTGGGAGTGAAATATCAAGTAGATTAGAAACGGGTCACCTGTACGGTTTTCCAATTTTTGTGGAATTGTAAAAAACCTCTCGTTGCCCACAGAGCCCCAGAATAATGTGTTAGTCCAAAAGCATGCTTGATTAGTCATTGTTTTAAATCATGCAGTTGCACTGATCACATGCAGACATACACTCACATTCACACTCACACTGTCAGGTTGTAAAGTCTTGGTCAGGTTCACCCCAGAGTCAGTCATTGACAGTGCCTTCTCAAATTACACTGTCGGTCAGGGTCAAAGGTCAGTTGGTCTCAGTCTTTTTGGCCATGTGTCGTGCTCTGCAGAGACTTTGATATTTCAGCATAGGCCAGTATCCTTTGTCTACAAAAATCTGTCATATATGGAGCGCCATCATTTATTAATTCACAATTACAACTATAATTTTCCAGATATCTCTAACTTTTCACCGGAACAGCTGTTTCCCACATTCCCTGAAAAGTGTTAGCCAAAAAATGTCACTTCCTTATTGTACTACTACTGCAGTTTATTAACACCTAATCTATATTAACATGTCTAATAGATCTAATTCAGAAACTTGTGCACATAATTATTATCTTGAGTCAAACCATTACTAGGATCTGTGTAGCTTTTCATCGGTCATTATACTCATTTATGTTCAATTCTGGTCTACCTAAAACACAATGTTAAACTATTTAGCAGTGTGTGGAACCCCGGGTGTCCGAACATGCAACAATTACTCCCTACTTTATCCTATGGTAATAACTATGGCACAATGGTGAAACCAATACTTTATAGATTGGAATACTATATTTGGCTTGGCACCAGCTCTCCCTTTAGCCTTATCCATACAAATACAGATTTGTCTTATAGAGTGGTTCCTAAAATTACCCTTTTAATGGTGATCAATATTGTAACAAATGAGATCAGTACTTTATTCACAGGTGAATAAAAATCTCTTGAAGAATGATTTGTTAACATGATGAAAAGATTGAAGAATATGGTTCTACTCTGTCATGTCTTCCCCTTTATCCCTCAGTGTGTTTTAGGATGATTCTCATTTTACTTTAATTGTTTCCTCTTGACTGCTATTGTTAATTTACCAATTGATTAATTCATGGTTAATACAACTTTTTTCTTCACTTATTTATCAAGTCAATTAAAGTTCTTCAAATGTGCGCTTATAATAAGTGTGTTTATGTGTAAACTCACTCATTCCCGTTGATTCCCTTCCCCTCTCCTCTGGTTCATCTCAAGCCGCGACCCCGGCCACCTCACCTTCTGCTCGACCAACTCCTCTGATTCTGACTCCTCCCCCTTTGTCCATCAGCTGTAACTCTTTGAGGCAGCCATCTGCCCAGCTACATCTGCAGCCCCCATAATGCCGCGGTTTTTGTACTGCTTTGCATTTCATCTCCTCCTTTACAGTCTCTTTGCTGCTTTATGGAGGGCGGATTCTGCTCTCATGTCCCACACTTTGCTCTTGTGCCAAATCTCGTGGCTCAGCTTGGAACTTCATGCCCTGCCTGAGGGACTGATGAGAGTAGATCTCTGCCTGTCAGCAAGCTGTTTGGTTCTGGATGCCACAGGTGGAGATAGTTCTGGATGCAGTTCTTATTGTTGTTGTTGGTTCAGCTCTGGTTCTCTGTCTGGTCTATTGAGAAGGAGCAGTCTCCTGGTTGGGATAGGCCTTTGTTTGCTCAGCGGATCGGGGTCTTAGCCATCTGACGGGCAGAGAGAGAGAGTCCAGGTCTCGGGACGCATTACCTATAGAAATTCTAGCACACTGAGGTTAAATAAATCCAACCCTTTCCACTCTGTCTCTTTCTAATCATACTATTTATCTTAGTAGTTAACTGCCATCTAAACAACACCATTAACTAACAATCGTTTCGTCCATTGTGACATATTTACCCAAACTAAGTTTTTCAACAGCTACATGTTTCCAGCATCGCATATCTCACACACTATGAAAGAACCTCCCTGTACTTAAAAATCCCACTGCTTGGTCAGAACAATAGTAAACCTGCAGAGCACACTAATCAGATCACAGTAATGTAATTTGACCCAAGTGTAGGACTATGTCGTTCCTAAAATGTTAGCAAACACCAAACTCCAACTACAATATTTATAGATTACATTACATTGCATTTAGCTGACGCTTTTATCCAAAGTGACTTACAATAAGTACATTCGACCAGGAAGACACAACCTTGAAGAAAACAGAATCATATAAGTATATCAGGTTTCATAGAGCCAAACATTTCAAGTGCTACTCAACTGGCTTTAGGTAATCCAGTCCTTTATTAGTATAAAAGTGCTTCGTTAATCGTTCTAACGCTCGAAGTGGAGTCGAAAGAGATGAGTTTTCAGTTTGCGCCGGAAGATGTGCAAGCTATCTGCCGTCCTGATGTCAATGGGGAGCTCATTCCACCATCTTGGAGCCAGGATAGCAAACCTACGTGTTTTCGCCGATGGGAACTTGGGTCCCCCTCGCAGCGAGGGCGCAACGAGTCGTTTGGCTGATGCAGAGCGTAGTGCACGCGCTGGGGTGTACGGTTTAACCATGTCCTGGATGTAGGAAGGGCCAGATCCATTCGCAGCACGGTAAGCAAGTACCAGTGTCTTGAAGTGGATTCTAGCAGTTACCGGAAGCCAGTGAAGGGAGCGGAGGAGCGGAGTGGTGTGGGAGAATTTAGGAAGGTTGAAAACCAGACGAGCCGCTGCATTCTGGATGAGCTGCAGAGGTCGGATGGCACATGCAGGTAGACCAGCCAGGAGGGAGTTGCAGTAGTCTAGGCGTGAGATGACGAGAGCCTGGACCAGAACCTGAGTCGCTTTCTGAGTCAGCTGGGGACGTATCTTCCTGATGTTGTAAAGCGTGTATCTGCAGCAGCGGGTTGTAGCAGCGATGTTTGCAGTGAAGGACAGGTTGTTATCTAGGGTCACACCCAGATTCCTTGCAGTCTGAGTCGGGGAAAAATTAGATAAATTGATTTATCAAAATGAAATCTTATGTAATTCAAAATGTGACAAAAGAACAATGAATTGTCTTACACAAGATTGTGGTCTAACAGAATGACTCTTGACCTCATGGGGTCAAATAACTTGGATGCTGATCATCCTGAACATGTGGCCTGAAGAACAAAAGGACCTCTTACTCATTAACACAATGGACTCTCAGAGATGAGATCTAGCCATGAGGTGGCTGACTTTAAAATGAACTGTGACAAATAAACCATATGCGTGTGGGTACATTATAGTTTACACAATATAACACAAAACAACACTCCATTAAAACAATAACCACTCAAATGAGCCTTGGTGAAAAGCATGAAAAACAAAACAACTTAATCTACTCTCATTGTTCGTGTACATCCCGAGTCCACGCCTGACTTTGCAGGATATATCTTTTTCTTTTCCTTCTTTACTCTTTTCCTCTTTCTTTATTTCCTTTGTTTTGTAACTGACACCGAAGTGTACGGTGGCCCAACGTCCACGACACCGAAGTGTACGGTGGCCCGAAGCCACGACACCGAAGTGTACGGTGGCCCGAGTCCACGCCTGACTTCGCAGGATATACATTTTACACTGACACATTTGAGCAAGGGCCTGGGATTTGGATACCTGCGTGCAGGAGATGAAGCCCGTTACAGGTAGGTGCAGCGTGAGACGAGACATTGTTCCCTGTGGGCGGGGGCCCACGGACTAGGACAGGAATGCAGTTTGAAATCCGATACCATGATGAGACATGTATACGTGTTATGAACCACCACCAGTTATATGCATAGATACCATAGTTAGGGTCTGAGAGATCTTCGGGAAGCCCGTACGGCGCTGATGTCCGGACGAATGAAGGTTGTGAAGGCGGAGGAGGACCACCGTCCTAGTTGTTGTAGGGATGAGGTAGAGAGACCTTGATTAGCAGCAGAGGTGGCTGCATCTATCCTGAAGGAATGCCCCGGGTATGATATGGGTGATAGGCCGGATTTAATGAGAACTTGCTTGAGGTAGAAATTGACGGGGCCATGACCCTGCGAACCACTCTCCCTGGAAGAAACCCCCAAAACCCATGGATGGGCGGCATCCGTGAAGAACCTCATTGAGTCAGAGGAACGCACGAGGCCATCGTAAAAGAAAGTAACTCCGTTCCAGTGGGCGAGCAGGAGGGACCAGAACCGTAGGTCTGAGCGGCAGCCTTCGTCTAAGAAAACGCAGTCATGGAGGTTGTCGACCGCTGATGCTGCGTCCAGGAGGCGGGAGATGAACGAGCGCCCCTGGGGGATGACGTGCATGGCGAAGTTGAGGTGTCCGAGAAGGGACAGCAACTGTTGTTTTGTGATAACTTGTTGCTCGCAGTATGACTTGGTGATGTCCCGGATGCGCTGCAATTTGTCGGAGGGGAGAGACGCCTACATGTCTATGGAGTCGAGGATGATGCCTAAGAACTCTAAGCATGTGTCGGGACCAAGCGGCAAACTCTGGGGAAGAGCCGGGACGCCAATACGGAAGTGCCACACACTGCAGTTCATATATTGGCCGATAGGGACTGACTGCAGAAAGGAGCAATTTCCATAGACCCCCATGTTAAAATGCCCAACTTTACAGCAGAAAAAAAACATGTTTCTACCCATGGATGCAATAAATATTATTATGAATATAGTTAGGTTCAACCTTCATGATTATGGATCTGTGAGTGAATTGTTTTCTAACATGACCCTTTTATTTATATTAGGTCTTAACGTTTTTGCATAAATTAGGGCGTGGTCACATTGAGTGACGGCTCTGTCAAGTGACTGCTGCTGCTAGCTTCTTGTCTCTCTGCTACCTGCTCCGTGAAGCTACAGGGACTCTGCCTGCTCAGCTCATCCAGGAAACACAACGTGTAGCCGGCCGTGGTTGTTTGTTCTTCATGCTTATATATCGGACTATTGTGACTCGCTCTGCGGTTAAAACAGACGGTGCATGAATGCGGTTTTGCGGTAAGTGAAATTCGAGTGCTTTATTGATGTGTTAATGATTTTAATCGGCTACGTAATGAATGTTATGGCTTGGTTTAGTTGTAAGCGAGTGGTAGCTACATCGGTGCTAACGATGCTAATCGTAGCCTACAAGTTAAAATCATAGACTGTATATAAAGGTTAGAACGAAATAGACAAGTGTTAAGCGTTAAGTGGGATAATACTGTAGAACAAACGGCTTCTGCTTGAGGTTGATAAAATAAGGTCATCCTTGTAACTTAGAGAGATATTTTATTATGTAGGTAGAACTGTATGCATCGCTAAGGTTAATTTAAATTGGCTATGCTCAGGTATGTAGACAAGCTAACGTCGAAGTTAGTAGTAACACGAAGTAGTGTATGTGAAATCAACCTCACAATAAGATGTGTGTATATTACAATTAATGTCATATTTCAAGATGATTAGTTAGATATTACAATATGGTTGGTTGAGCTGGAGCATTATTGAGCTTACACGTTAACGTCAGTCATATCTGAAGAACGAACCCAAACCTTGTTGTTTTTATTAATTTCATTACCAAATGGGTATCAAATAAACAGTAAGCATTGGTAACACAATTTCCAAAGTTACAGTAAAATAAAAAGGACCCTGACTCGGACAATACACAATCCAACATGTTCAACAGAAGAGAATCAGTTATATTGTTTGTACACATGGTACTTTACATATATATATCTGTTTGTTTAAGGTGTCCAGGTGATGCAGACAGGATGGACCAGAGATTGAGAGACAGAACTGGACTCCTCACAGCAGTGAACTTCAGCACATGTACAAAGACTCTTTTTTTCATACTGTACAAAGAATCAAGAAAGATATTGGTTTAAATGAATGAAGTATTGACTTGAATACACTGATATACATTCCATTAAACAATACTAAATACTAGATCACCTACACATCAGTTAAGTTGAGGGGTTTTTCCATGCAAAAAGTTACATTTAGATGTTATTGTTAACAAGCAATATGACTTTGTCAGCTTTCTAATTTAATGTATTGAAGGCAAAGATATTTAACACATAGTGAGAACTGCTACTATTTATCTCTCAATATTGTCTGAAAAAACGTGGTAAAAGTTATTCTTTCAGTGAGACAACAGAGCAAGCTTCTACAGTTGCACTACGTTTTGATAACAGTTCAATATTATTTTGATAATAACATATATTTGAATGTTGATGAACTTCATTCTGTTCATTCATAATCTGATTGTCTTTGTAGCTCATTGTTGAAATAAAAAAAAAAACATTACAATTACAAAATAATTATATCTACAGCCCCTAAACACACAAACACACCACTTTCATAAATAACACACTTGTTCTGCAATAATATGTTTTATGTTTCCTGTCATTTTTGTTAGGAAAGGACATGCCTGAAAGACAGGACATTTTCTCCTTCTCTGAGGGTCAAGAAGAACATCCAAGAGGAACATTAAAAGCTGATGTTATGAGATTTTAAGACCAGTACAGGACATTCACTAAGAAACTACTTTTATTGTAAAAACAGTCAGCTGATCGAATGCAGCTATTTCCATATCTACACTCCATCAGCTGATTATTTCTATTTGCCTCACTTTATGAGCTTCACAACATGTACCTTGTTTGCAACGTCACAAATAAATGGGGCCAATCTTCAGTCAGATGTGAATGTGTAATCTAACATTTTCAGTAAGAATAATGGACAAAAGGAGTGCAAATACAAATACAATTTATTGAAATGTGAACCAAAAGTTAATCAAATGTTTTAAATAAAAAGCACATATGGACAGAAGGTGTAAACCTATTAAATGTATTAAACACATTTAGTCAAATAAAGTGACCGACTAGGCCTGTGCAGTTGGTATCAGCTTTGCCCAGCATGGGCTCCTCCATCAGCCCTGGTCCTCCTCGCAGAGGAAAGACCCTCAGTCCTCTCCAAACCAACAGACAGGACGTCCATCACACGGAGGTTTCTCCCTGAAGTCTCTGCAGCTCTCTGGACACCAGACTGTCTCAATCCCTCCACACTGAATATGAGATTGGGAAAATGAAAATAATAAATGCTTTAGACAATAAGAAACATAAAGTTGACTGTTGTTGAGTTGCTCAGTTTTGTTAGATTGTCAATACTATTACTGTATAACTAATATCTCAGGTTAAGAGGCACATTCAAATAAAGATTGGTCTTTAAATACATTTTGTCTTTTGAATTGTTTGTCTAAAGTCAAGGATCTATAACTGGTACTTAGTTTTAATGATAGTCTGGTTATTATGCTGTTTGGAGGAGGCCTCACAGGTAAGAGCGCTAACTAGCTACCATCACATGTACCTTAGCTTGACTTAAATGTATTAAACGTATAGTTAAGTGATATCAAAATATAAATAACTAATGTCATGCAAACATATTAATATTTGCTTGATTCCAGTGTTGAATTTAGCACAATTTCATACAAACTTTAAGGGGTTTTAAGATTCTGAAGTATTATGCTAAAAGCTCAATAACTTAGATTATTATTTATAGTTTTGCTGAATAGTTTCATGTCCGCTTACCTTAGAAACGTAAAATGCGATGGCAGCGTGCAGATGGGGAGCATGTTAGCTTAGCTTGGTAGCTTCAGCTAGCTCTGGAACTTCCAGCTCGGTGGCAGCAGGTCTCGCCTCGGCTCCGCCTCTTTGCCCTTATTTGGAGCAGGCTGGAGAAGGCGGGAGTTGAACTCTGGCGTCACTGTCGAGCCGTTAGTGGCCGACTCCGCCTACTAAGGGCTTCACGGCAACTCTGCAGAATCCTATGGGTGACGTCATGGACCCTACGTCCATTTATATATACAGTCTATGGTCGGGACCTAACGTTTTCTCTTTGGAGAGAGGGACACCTCACTCCTGAAGCAGTGTTTAAGCTTGGCCAGTGAGATCCCTGAGCTGTCCTGTGGCGGGTCTATGGGGAAGAAGTCGACCGGTAGGTGAAGGACGGAGGGGATTCTGACGATGTTCAGCAGGATCCAATAGAGCGCTTCCGAGAAGGAATTGAAGATGCGGGGGCTGCTTCTGCACCGGAAGGTCAGGCGAATGGCGAAAATAGAATTTGGACTCCCACTTAATACCGAACAAATTCCACTGAGACGGATGAATGGGGATGATTTGAAGGCATCGGTAATGTCCGCTTTGGAGAGCCGAGCTCCGTGCCCTGTGAACTTGATCATCTTTATTGCATTATCCACTGAGGCATGGTGAAGGGAGAACTGATCTGGAGGGATGATGCTATTGACGCTGCAGAATGGGCCGGAGCAGGGAGCGGACAGATCGAAAATCAGCCTTTTATTTACGTGTGGCTATTCCGATGGGATTTGAACGGAACACTGAGAAGGGGGAGGAGTTAAAAGGACCGATTATATATCCTTTGAGAAGTTCTTTGTCGATGAGCTGGGAAACTATGTTGGGTTCTTTAGCGGCTGACTGTAAGTTTCTTGCTACGAAAGTCACTGTGGGAGATGGAAGGACCCCTATCCTGAAGCCTTGGGAGAGCCCTGACAGGAGATAGTCAACAAACACGGAATCTGGGTGAGTAGATAGCGCAGCTGCTAGCTGAGGGATGTTAATGGGAGTGGAGGGGTGATATTCCAGAATGTTTTTATTTTTATTTTTATTTGTTTGATGTTTCTGGCGCAGAGCCACTGTGACGGCCCGTCCACACGGTGGCATGCGTTACAGCTTCCCAACGCTTCTGCCCATTCACTTTGAATGGGGTGACATCACTTTTAGCAGAACTGTATTTTGGGAAGCGACGTGGAGCGTTTGCTGGCATTGCTCGCTTCAAAAAGTTGAGCAATGTTCAACTTTTGGCGCCTCGGCGGAAGCGTCAGCCAATGAAATCCCGTTTATTCAAATCTGCCAGTACAAGCGCTAGCCAATCAGACCGCGTGTATGCTGGGAGAGACTACGCAGGTAATTCCTCATATTCCAAACATTTGAGGGAAAATTCATTATAGCGGTAGTGAATCACCCGGTGCTGTATGATCAGTCTCTGTTCATCTACCGGGATACAAACCAGAGGAGCGAGGCATGGAGGGAGGTGGCAGAGACAGTGGTAGGTAGGTTTTGGCCTGTTTGGGGATTTTAAAAAAAAATTTTTTTTCCAGTTTACTTCGTTTTAACATTGCTATTGCTTTGTATGTCAGGGGCAAGAGATTCATGTGATTGGTTGTTGCTGCTGTGCGGACCAGTAGCGTAGGCAGAAATTTACTTTAGGGTGGGCCTGTAAAAATATAGGGTGGGCCAGATCTTTCTTCTGCGCATCAGAAACTAACCACAATCCCGCCGGTACCGGTGGCAGATTACTTTTAGAATACTTCCTTTTCTTCTCTTTTTTTTTTCTTTCCTCTTCTTTTTATCTTTTATTTTTCTTCTTTCCTCTTCTTTTTTTTCTTTTATTTTCTTTCTTCTTTCTCTTTAGAATACTTTCTTTTCCATAACAGATGGGTATGTTTTGGTGAACGGGAGACATGTATTTTACTGTTTTAATGGCTTATGAAGAGCACAAACACAACATTTTAGTGTCATTCTGGACAGCTCTCTCATCTGCACCGCACATAAAAAGAAAAACTCACCCAGACTGCATTCTTTGTACTGTCTTAAAACCTTTCCTTGGAATAGTTTATGCATTGTAAGGTGTCCTTGGGTGCTTTGAAAGGCGCCCCTAAATAGAATGCATTATCATTATTATGTATTATCTGAAACGATGTAATAACTTTTAAAACTTTTCCCAGTTACTTGCCCCATGCATTCGGCAGCAGCAGGCCATTCAGTTAGATTTGATCCCGTTATAAATGTCATCATTTCGACAATAAATAAATGCTACATAAACGTTATCTTCCACGTTTTATCTAAACATCTCCGTTTCTACCTTCCAATATGTTTTGAAAGAGAACTCTCTCTCTCTCATCTGCGTGCGGGGCGGGGCCTCACGGACACGCTGCATCTCTCGCTCACAGATACACTGCAGCGCTGTGCAGTGTGCACACGGTTCTGCCGGTAATGAAGATTACATATTGTGAGGAAACTTTCCACCAATAATTCCAATAAGTATTCACTTCAGGTTTACGAAAGTAACTGCACTCAGATTACTCGTTTTTCAAATGTAACACCAGCTGAATATACTGATTTTTTCTGATTACGTAACATCGTTACATGTATTCCGTTACAACCTAACCTTGTGTAAGGGTGAGTGCAAACATTTTCGTTAAAACTAGTACCTGAGTGCAACGGAAGTTGAAGCTCCTGTGGCGGAGTCTTCCAGAGCCTGGAGGCGAGCATCGATAGCTATCATGGAGCTAGCCAGGGATTGCAGGGAGCCGGCCGCGCTACTCTCCATAAGGGGTGTGACACTCCCTGCCTGGCGAGCCTGAGAAGGGGTGGATTTTGGAGGGGGACGGGATCCTGGAGGGCTCGACTTCCTGCCCTTTTTTTACCTCCGAGGCTGCGGCCTCGTCCTCGCCCTGCTCTCTGGGGAGCTGACTGGAGCTGCTGCCCCGGACTGGGGAGCTACGCTGGAGACCTGGTCCGAGAGCTCTCGCAGCTGAGAAAGAGTGAGGCCTGGGGCTTTGGGAAAGCCCTGCTGCAGGAGCCGGGCGATGAGGAAGTCTGCCTCTGTTGATAAGCCGCTGTGGGGAGCCGAACCGGGATCGGAGACTTCCAGAGAAGGTTCGTGTTCCGAATTGTCCGAGTTGGACATCTTGAGCTAGTTGTTTCTTACGGTTTTTCTCACGAGAAGGAGTATTGTAGTACTACCATTACGTGTGATCATCTGCAATGACAACTGACAGGGAGGAAGAGCAGGCATTTAAGGAATTTAGCATGTGCAGCGATTGGCTGCTGAGGGGTGACGCCCTCGTATTTAATGAGGGGGGAAGGTAGCCATAGAGTGACGTGTAAGTGACTCGTGTTAGGTCTTCCTTATTGAACTTGCGCTAAAGCTTTCATTTGTCAGAGATTATTCCAGGCTTCTCCCTCCGTCCGCTGGCTGCTAGTG
The DNA here is from genome assembly GCF_902827175.1 of Gymnodraco acuticeps. Classification (NCBI taxonomy): domain Eukaryota; kingdom Metazoa; phylum Chordata; class Actinopteri; order Perciformes; family Bathydraconidae; genus Gymnodraco; species Gymnodraco acuticeps. Next base: position 172,420 of record NW_022992185.1, read on the forward strand.
TTTTCCCTCTTAAAAAACCCTACCCATGACGTCACCACGTCGGCACGTCCTCACGTCACCACGTCATGACGTCATCACGTCGGGGTCACCATTCTGTTGGGGCAGATATGTCTGCGCCGATCCTATATGAGTTTGTCTTAAAAGAAGAAAAACTCAAAGCAACCGGGATAAGGGTTAAACAATAATCTGCTTTAATGGAAAAACACAACACAATACACCATACAGAGCACTCTGCAACAGTACTCCGGGCTCAATTCCTACCACCGTGTGATATACGTACCACGACAGCCAGTCAGGAAGAGAGCACAGAGCATAAGAATGTTATAGTATTTATACACATAAGCGGGGAGGAGTTTGGCTGGTTTTACTTCTGGGCGAACCCTAGGCAATGAGTCAGCAGTTTGTTGATTCCATCTCCTTACAGTGTGTGTGTGTGTGTGTGTGTGTGTGTGTGTGTGTGTGTGTGTGTGTGTGTGTGTGTGTGTGTGTGTGTGTGTGTGTGTGTGTGTGTGTGGTGTGTGTGTGTGTGTGTGTGTGTGTGTGTGTGTGTGTGTGTGTGTGTGTGTGTGTGTGTGTGTGTGTGTGTGTGTGTGTGTGTGTGTGTGTGTGTGTGTGTGTGTGTGTGTGTGTGTGTGTGTGTGTGTGTGTGTGTGTGTGTGTGTCTACCCTTAGGCAGTCCTACAGTCATGCTTTGGAGTCATATAATTTTCACAGACAGAGGACTCTTTAACAGAACGCACACTCATCTTATCATGTAGCTTATCACACAACAGTCATATGTTTTTCTTTATGAAAGTCATACTTGTTGGGGGTTTAACAGTCATCATCTCATGACCTCGTCAGGACCCAGCTAACCAACAAAGCTTAACTGTTCCCATACCCTAAGGCCAACTCTGAACTTCCCCCTTCCACTCCGAAGTCAGCTCACCCAGAATTAGAAGGACCATTGTCTCTCTAATTGTGTGTGACCCAATCGTCTCCTGCTCTTTAGGAGTCTTGAAATGAACGCACATACATGTATCTCATTAACTAACACTTAACAGGTAATCTTTTCACTCAAAACAGAAATCACAAGTAATTCTGCATTTTACCTACTTACAGATAGCCCAAAAAACCACCCTTTTGATTACACCTAAAAGTGGAAGAAAAAGACTATTGCGCTAATCTACTTTTAAGAAAAAGGGAACATTGTTTCAGGAATCTATAAAAAAAACCTCTCTATATTTAAGAGGAAAAATGTACTTTGTTCCTTCAACTATTAACACACAGGAATGTATAAAACCACACATATATTAGTGATAACATGATGCAACACAACTCTTATATATGGGTGACATTAAAATGAATATACTAAAAATACGCTGTATCAAACTTTCACTTCAAACTTTCAAGTTACTTACATTTTCCCTCAACACATAACAAAAACACTTGCAGGTCACGCGCATAGCGCGGGAAGGCTGGAGCGGAGCTGTTTTTTGTAAAAGCGAAGCAATTATTTTCTTTTAATCTAAAAAGCAAACAGACAGCAATTTATTGTAAAAGTAAAGCATTTACATTTTCAAGCACTTTATCTCAATTTCAAGCACCATTTCCAAAATGCAAGCACTTTCCCAACCTTGAAAACGCCACGTCAAATTTCAAGCATTTTCAAGGACGAAGAGTTTTCATTTTGGTGGGGGGGGGGTCCGTTCGTCAGTCAGTCCGACTGACGGACAGCTTCTGACTTTAAAAAGAAGAAGAAATCTAGACCGCAAAAATAATTAAACAAGTGAGTACCTGTTTTTCCTGGCCAAGGACAGGTTCCTTGAACACAACACGAGCGTAACGTGTCTTCACGTGGTATATGTCTCGTCTGAAAGGAGTGCTGACGGAGAGCACCGGCACGCCGCTCCAGCCCTTCAAATATTGCAGTACCCATAAGGAGCCGTACACATGCGGCAGTGTTTGCGTGGCTGTGTCTTTAGTTGTAAGTACAGTGGCGATCTGTTGTTATTAGCATCTGGTTAGCTAGCTATGCTAACGAATTTAAAGAGCTTTTCTACAACCAGGTGGAAGAGAGCTCTCTCCTGAGAGGCTCAAATAACCTCAGCTCAGTGGGGTTAAGGCACACCTTGATATGATCAGTGTAGTTATTAATGAGACTAAATTAAAAACAGGTATAAAATACTATATGACAGTAACAAAAAAGTTGTTAAAAATAACAAGAATACAGTTTAAAAGGGGAGTGATTTGTAAAATATCCCAAAAGAAAAATCTGCTTACAGTTCTGTTTCATATGGGTGTTGAAAGATGTATCTATAGATCTCTTAATTTTGCTCTCAAAGTGCACCAGATTGATGCTTTTAACTTTCTGTTTTGGTGGTGATGCCACAACCGTGCACGTGCATGCATGCATGCATGCGCGAGTGATGGGGAGATATCTGGATTAAGAGGTTGCTTTTTCTTTGCACAGCATGAAAGAAAGGCCAAATGAATGGGCTGTGATTTTAGTTTTTTTAAGCAGAGGTTGAGTTCAATCATTTGTACGGCCCTCGGAGGATGTTGTAAAAATTAAAAGGAAAAAGGTTCCCCACCCCTGCTGTAAATAATAATAAAAACCCTTGATTTATAATTTAACATCTGTCTCCTATTGATAATCTGAGTATATTATAAAGAATAGCCAGTTAATTGAAGCATTATAGCGCAGGCCTTTGTCAGATGGAGAGAGAGAGAGAGAGAGAGAGAAGGAGTAGCAGATAGGAGAGAGAAAGAGAGAGAGCGATGAGAGAGAAGAGAGAGAGATAGCTATAGAGAGAGAGAGAGAGAGAGATAGAGAG